>NW_020939147.1:0-3098 GCF_003984885.1 Neopelma chrysocephalum
CTCTGGGAATGTCCCACCAATATCCTCCCTGGTGGTCCAAAACTGGTTCCCATCCCTCCTGAACTGTCCCAGCTCCTCCATCTCTCCACCAATGTCCCTCTTGGTGGTCCAGATCACCCTCCTGACCCTCCTGGACTGTCCTAGACCATCCATCCCTCTGGGAATGTCCCACCAAGCCCTCCCTGGTGCTCCAGACCAGTCTCCCATTCCCTGGACTGTCTCCCTTCCCACTCCAGTCGAGGACAGACCCCATCCCAGTACAATCCCACCGCTCAGCCCAGTCCCCTCCAACTGGGCCCCCCGAATTCCCGTTTGCTCCCCGAGCTCTCCGTGCCCTGGGGGCTTGATTTTCCCCTCGGGATGTGCTCACTTGGGCTCCTCCAGCCTGGGATTCATGTTGGGCTCATCCCTCCCCATCCCAGCCGGGCGTTCCTCGTGCTCCTGCTCAGCCACGATCTCCAGGGTCATCTCCAGTTTGCCCTGGGGGGAACACGAACAAAACACACTCAGAACCCCAAAAAAAGAGGGGAGGGGTGAGAAATGGGGGAAGAAAATCCACTTGGAGCAAAGCCACCCACGAGGACCACGAGGAAACCAGGGAGAGTCCAGAGATCCCTCGACGGGACACTGGGGATCCTCCAGGAGATCCCAAATGTCACTGACGCCCAAGTTTGGGAAACTACGGAATCACTGAGGTTGGAAAAGACCTCCAGGATCACCGAGTCCAACCTGTGACCGACCACCACCTTGCCAACCAGACCATGGCACTGAGTCCAGCTTTTCCTCATTCCCTGATTCCTGATTTCCCTGAACCCACCTCAGGGTTTGGGGTTCTTTTGTGGAATGACCCCATTCACAGCCTGGATTCCTTTACCTGGATGGAAGCACCATCAAACCCTTGGACAGGACACGTTTCCACGTGTCACTGGGACACCTGGAGCCTTTCCCTGGTGCTCCCCGTGACGCGAGATCATCGGGAATAGGTGTGACCCAGAGTCACATTGGGTGGCACATTCCTAAATCCACAGCCAAAAAAAACCCCACAAACCAAGGGATTCCTCCTGAGGAGTTTCCACAGTGCTGGAAAACATCCAGCTGACCACAGAGGGGAAAATTCACAGCCCCAAACTTCATTTTGTGACATCCTGCGGGTGCTCGGCCCGGACACCTCCCTCCTCAAAGCTTCCAAGGAATCCTGGAATGGTTTGGGGGGGGAAGGACCTGAAGGATCACCCCATCCCAGACCATGCAGATGTGGAATCCCACCCTCTGCCACCTCCCACCAGCCCAGGCTGCTCCCAGCCCCATCCAACCAGGCCTGGGACACTTCCAGGGACGAGATTCCACAATTTCTCCGGGTGCCAGTGGAGCACAGAGAGCAGGTGAACCCCCCAAACGTGGAGTTTTCCCCCCAAAATAACCCTTTTTCCCCCCCAAAACAACCCTTTTCCCCTCCCAGCCCGCAGGGAAAACCAGGATCACAAACATTCCAGAGCCAACATTCCTCCTACAGGAGGCCAACCAGGCCTTGGATGCCTCCAGGGATCCGGGGGATTGGGAGTGAATCCCATGGGAAGACATGGAGTGGGCTCCTCACCGCCAGGATCCTCTTGTGGTCCTGCTCAGCCCCACAGGGCCACCAGCCCTTGACAGTTTTCTGCTCGAAGAGGGACACGAAGTGGTTGGAGGACAGGGCGTCGTCCACCAGCTCCAGGGAGCACTTCTCGGCCGTCTTGGCGGGTTTGGGCATCCTGTTGAGATCCATCTGGATGGAGCCTGGAAGGAGGAATGGCACAGGTGGGGACAGCTCAGTGTAAAAGTCCTTGAAACGTGGCCTTTTTCCCTGAGGGTTCTTTCCTTGTGGCACCTTCCTGATCTCGGGGAGTTTGGGTCACCCAGACCCCCCCAGCTCCAAACCACAACCTCCACTATCCCAGATTGCTCCAACCTGGCCTTGGACACTTCCAGGGATCCAGGGGCAGCCACAGCTTCTCTGGGAATTCCATCCCAGCCCCTCCCCACCCTCACAGGGGAGAATTCCTTCCCAATATCCCACCCAAATCTCCCCTTTTCCAGTGGGAAGCCATTCCCTGTGTCCTGTCCCTCCCTCCCTTGTCCCCAGTCCCTCTCCAGCTCTCCTGGAGCCCCTTCAGGCCCTGCAAGGGGCTCTCAGCTCTCCCTGGAGCCTTCTCTCCTCCAGGGGAACCCCCCCAGCTCTCCCAGCCTGGCTCCAGAATCCTGGAATGGTTTGAGTGGGAAGGGACCTTAAATCCCACCCAGTTCCACCCCTGCCATGGGCAGGGACACCTCCCACCAGCCCAGGTTGCTCCAAGCCCTGTCCAACCCAGCCTTGGACACTTCCAGGGATCCAGGGGCAGCCCCAGCTTTTCCAGGCACCATTTTCCAGGAATTTTTCCCTTCCTGCTGCCCCGGGAAGGGACGGAGCCAAAAACCCTCCCCCAGCTCACCCAAATAGTCATCGAAGGAGAACTTGTCGTTGTCCCAGATCTGGAGGATCAGCTGAGGAGGGATCTTGTTTTCTGTCTTGTCCAAGCTCCAGAAATGCTCCTAAAAATCCCACCAGGAGAGAAAAATGGGGGAAATCAAAGGATTGCTAGAGGAAGTGGGCAGAGGAAGTGGTTCCTGTCTTCCCATGGAAATCCTGGCACTCCTGGTGTGTCCTGCAGGGTTGGAGCCACAGGACCCCTGTGGATGCTCCGTGGGAAAGCCAGGATGCCTCTGGAAGGGGAATTATCACCAGTTTATCCCTTAATTTACTGACAATATTTTAGCAAAGAGGCTCCCTCAGCTCTCAAATGGGATCCTTTGGAATGCCAGCACCGTATTCCCATAATTCCAGCAAGGATTGGTGACTCTCCAAGGGGAAGAGGCCACGAGTGTCGGGTGCCAGGGCTGCCAAACCTCCCCTTCCTCTTAATTGGTGGGAAAATAGAGGATTAACCCTTCCATTGGCACCTCTGGCAGACAATTCCAGCACATCCCTTCCCTTCTCCTCTCCCCTGCACAGCCTGGATCCCCCTGGATTTGTTTCCAGGGAACCTCTGGCTCCTGGATTTGTTTCCCAGGGAACCTCTGGC
>NW_020939148.1:0-636 GCF_003984885.1 Neopelma chrysocephalum
AAAATCCACTTTTATGGGACTCTGAGGTTCTCCACCATAAGATTCATTTTTATGGGACCCCCAGGTCCTTCACCACAAGATTTATTTTAATGGTGCCCCCAGGCCTTTCACCATAAGATGCATTTTTATGGGACCTCCAGCTCCTCTACCACAAGGTGCATTTTTATGGGATCTCCAGGTCATTCACCATAAAATCCACTTTTATGGGACTCTGAGGTTTTCCACCATAAGATTCATCTTTATGTGACCTCCAAGTCCTTCACCACAAGGTGCATTTTTATGGGATTTTGAGGTCCTTCACCAGAAGGTGCATTTTTATGGGACCTCCAGCTCCTTCACTATAAAATCCACTTTTATGGGACTTTGAGGTTCTTCTCCACAAGATTCATTTTTATGCAACCTCCAGGTCCTTCACCATAAGGTGCATTTTTATGAGATTTGAGGTCCTTCACCATAAAATGCATTTTTATGGGACCTCCACCTCCTCTACCACAAGGGGCCTTTTTATGGGATCTCCAGGTCCTTCACCAGAAAATCCATTTCTGAGGCCTCCAGGTCCTTCACCATAAGGTTCATTTTTATGGAGCTTTGAGGTTCTTCACCATAAGGTGCATTTTTATGGGACCCCCAGGTCCT
>NW_020939149.1:0-1702 GCF_003984885.1 Neopelma chrysocephalum
CCAAATAATGTCTGAGCAGAAGCATCCTGATGAATCACAACATGGAGTAAACCCAGAATTCCAGGGGCTCAGCAGTGCCCAGAACTTTAGGATTGCCTTGGAAAATGGGGTGTCACAGGCAGATTTCAGCCTGTTTTCCATGGAATTCCTTCCTTGAGAGAAGATGTGGCAGTGCCACAATCAGGAATAATCTGTGCTGACCCCCCTGATCAAACCACAACACCCCAAAAATGCACATTTAGGACATCTGGGAAGAGCCACAACTAAAGCAGCTCTGATCCCACCACAGCCTGCACCCTTTGGAAGTCCCTCCTCCCATTCCAGAATCCCATGGGATGATCCACCACTCCTAAAAAAAACCCCAAACTGGAAACAAATCCCAGGGCAGGATTTGGGGAGGAATGGGGGGGAAAAGACACAAAAAAACCCTAAAAACCAACCAAAGTAACATGTGATCAAAAGCATCCTGATGAATTACAACATGGAGCAAACCCAGAATTCCAGGGGTTCAGAAGTGCCCAGCACAGGGACAATTTAGGATTTCCATGGAAAATGGGGTGTCACAGGTGGATTTCAGCCTGTTTTCCATGGAATTCCTTCCTTGACAGAAGATGTGGCAGTGCCACGATCAGGAATGATCTGTGCTGACCCCCCTGATCAAACCACAACACCCCAAAAATGCACATTTAGGACATTTGGGAAGAGCCACAACTAAAGCAGCTCTGATCCCACCACAACCTGCACCCTTTGGAAGTCTCTCCTCCCATTCCATAATTCCCATGGGATGATCCACCACTCCTAAAAAAACCCCAAACTGGAAATAAATCCCAGGGCAGGATTTGGGGAGGAATGAAGGGGAAAAAGACATAAAATAACCCTAAAAACCAACCAAATAATGTCTGAGCAGAAGCATCCTGATGAATCACAACGTGGAGCAGCTTCTCCAGAGGTTTTCCAACCAGGATTTCTAATAATGCCATGAATCAAGGCAGGGCAGTTTCCCAGAAGTCATTAAAACCCCCCCAGTGACAAAAAAACCTCGGAATTAATTATCCAGCATTTGTCCCTCCAAGCCCAGACTCCAAAACGCTCCTGGATTTTGGGATTTGACCGGATTTTGGGGCTCCAGAGTGGAGTCACATCCAGCTGGAAGCACAGCTGGATTTTTTTGGGGTGGAAGCTACTCAGATCTTCCCAATAATCCTCATTTTGGGGAGATCCTTCAGCGTATTCCCGACTTCTTATGGATTTATATTCCTGGTCACAGCCAGGTTGGACAGGACTTGGAGCAGCCTGGGATAGTGGAAGGTGTTCCTGGGTGGGATTTAAGGTCCCTCCCAACCCAAACCATTCCATGATTCCATGACATCCAGCCCAAGGTGTTCCCTCAGCCATTCCCATGGGAGAAGGGAGAGCTCCACTGAGCCATGGGAATGTTGGGAATGGTGGGATTGAAGGTCCCTCCAAACCCAGACCATTCCATGATTCCATGACACTCCACATCCAGCCCAAGGTGTTCCCTCAGCCCTGGGAACGTTGGGATTGGTGGGATTTGAGGTCCCTCCCAACCCAAACCATTCCATGATTCCATGACATCCAGCCCCAGGTGTTCCCTCAGCCATTCCCACGGGAGAAGGGAGAGCTCCACTCAGCTGTGGGAATGTTGGGATTGGTGGGATTGAAGGTCCCTCCAAACCCAAAC
>NW_020939150.1:0-636 GCF_003984885.1 Neopelma chrysocephalum
AAAATCCACTTTTATGGGACTCTGAGGTTCTCCACCATAAGATTCATTTTTATGGGACCCCCAGGTCCTTCACCACAAGATTTATTTTAATGGTGCCCCCAGGCCTTTCACCATAAGATGCATTTTTATGGGACCTCCAGCTCCTCTACCACAAGGTGCATTTTTATGGGATCTCCAGGTCATTCACCATAAAATCCACTTTTATGGGACTCTGAGGTTTTCCACCATAAGATTCATCTTTATGTGACCTCCAAGTCCTTCACCACAAGGTGCATTTTTATGGGATTTTGAGGTCCTTCACCAGAAGGTGCATTTTTATGGGACCTCCAGCTCCTTCACTATAAAATCCACTTTTATGGGACTTTGAGGTTCTTCTCCACAAGATTCATTTTTATGCAACCTCCAGGTCCTTCACCATAAGGTGCATTTTTATGAGATTTGAGGTCCTTCACCATAAAATGCATTTTTATGGGACCTCCACCTCCTCTACCACAAGGGGCCTTTTTATGGGATCTCCAGGTCCTTCACCAGAAAATCCATTTCTGAGGCCTCCAGGTCCTTCACCATAAGGTTCATTTTTATGGAGCTTTGAGGTTCTTCACCATAAGGTGCATTTTTATGGGACCCCCAGGTCCT
>NW_020939151.1:0-3924 GCF_003984885.1 Neopelma chrysocephalum
TCCATCTCATCTCCCCTTTTCCTGCAGCACCTCCCTCCCCTCCAACCGCTCCCAAAATTCCAGCTGGAAACCTCTCCCCAAAATTCCGGGTGGAAACCACTCCCATAATTCTGGGTAGAAACTGCTCCCAAAATTCCAGCTGTAAACCTCTCCCAAAATTCCAAAGGGAAACCACTCCCATAATTCTGCGTGGAAAACTCTCCCAAAATTCCGGGGAGAAAACTCTCCCAAAATTCCAGCGGGAAACCTCTCCCAAAATTCCAGAGAGAAACCTCTCCCAAAATTCCAGGTGGAAACCTCTCCCAAAATTCCAGCGGGAAACCTCTTCCAAAATTCCGGGGGGAAACCTCTCCCAAAATTCCAGGTGGGAACATCTCCCAAAATTCCGGGGGGAAACCTCTCCCAATATTCCAGGTGGAAACCTCTCCCGAAATTCCGTGTGGAAACCTCTCCCAATATTCCAGGGAGAAAACTCTCCCAAAATTCCAGGTGGAAACATCTTCCGAAATTCCAGGGGGAAACCTCTCCCAAAATTCTGGGTGGAAACTGCTCCCAAAATTCCAGCTGGAAAACTCTCCCAAAATTCCAGCTGGAAACCTTTCCAAAAATTCCAGGTGGAAACCTCTCCCAATATTCCAAGGGGAAACCTCTCCCAAAATTCCCAGGGGAAATAATAAAAGGAGGTCAAATAAAAGGAAATAAAGTAAAAGGAAATAATATTTTATGAATTAAAATTAAATATAATAAAAGAAAATAAAAGGAAATAAAAGGAAATTAATTAAAGAAAATAAAATAAAAAGGGAAAAAAAATAAAATAAAATATAATGTGAAATAAAGTAAAATGAAAGAAAATGAAATAAAATAAAAACCAAATTAAAAAACAAAAAAAAAATAAAATTAAATGAAGTAAAATGAACTAAAATGTAATAAAATAAAATAAAGAAAATAAAACCAAAACAAAGCCCAAAATAAAATATAAAATAAAATATAATGAAATAAAATATGAACTAAAGTAAAATGAAAGAAAATGAAAGAAAATAAAGAAAATAAAAACAAAACAAAACCCCAAATAAAATAAAAAATAAAATAAAATTAAATAAAATTTGAACTGAAGTAAAATGAACTAAAATGAAAGAAAATAAAGAAAATAAAAACAAAATGAAACCCAAATAAAAAAAAAAAATTAAATAAAATATGAACTAAAGTAAAATAAAATAAAATAAAGAAAATAAAAACAAAATAAAAAATAAAATAAAATGAACTAAAATGTAATTAAATAAAACAAGGTAAAAACAAACAAAAAAAATAAAATAAAAAAAATTAAATTAAACGAAATAAACAAAACCAAAACAAATTAATATAAAATAAAAATGAAATAAACCAAAACAAAATCAAACCAAACCAAAGTAAACCAAAGTAAAACACGAAATAAAGTAAAATGAAATCCAATGAAATAAAATAAAATTGAGAAAATCAAAACAAAACCCAAAATAAAATTAAAAAAAAATGAAATAAACAAAACCAAATCAAACTAAAGTAAAAGAAAACCAAAAATAAACCAAAACAAAATAAAACCAAACTAAAGTAAAACCAAACAAACCAAAATAAAATATGAAATAAAGTAAAATGAAATCAAATGCAATAAAATAAAATGGAGAAAATAAAAATAAAGCAAAACCAATGTGAACCAAAACAAACCAGAACCAAAAGGAAGTAAAACCAAATAAAATAAAATAAAGTAAAATAAAAATAAAATAAAATAAAGTAAAATAAAATAAAATAAAATGAAATAAAATAAAAATAAAATAAAATAAAAATTAAAATAAAATAAAATAAAATAAAATAAAAATGAAATAAAGTAAAACCAAATAAAATAAAATAAAGTAAAATAAAATAAAATAAAATAAAAATAAAATAAAATAAAATTAAAATAAAATAAAAAATAAAATAAATAAAATAAAAATAAAATAAAAATAAAATGAAATAAAAATTAAAATAAAATAAAAATTAAAATAAAATGAAATTAAATAAAATAAAAATAAAATAAAGTAAAATAAAATAAAGTAAAATAAAATAAAACAAGAATAAAATAAAATAAAATGAAATAAAATAAAATAAAGCAAACCAAAATCCAAGCCAACGTGCCCCAGCAGGATGCACAGCGAGAGCTGCCAGTGCAGGGTTGGGTAGGTGACATTCCCAGGCGGATTCTCCAGCCAGGAATTGTGGTGTCCATCCTGGGAGCCGTCCAGGGCCTGGGACAGGTGGGTCCTTCTCTCCCCACTGCCGGGATGCAGAGCCACAGGTCCTTCCCAAAATCCCAATTCCCGAATTCCCGGAGCTCCCGCACCGGCCCCGCTCAGTTAAAAGGCTTCACCAGCTTCATGGCAGCGTAGTTCTGCAAGGAAAACAGGGAACAGGCATGGAATGGGAATGGGACACGGATCCAGCCAGGGCAGAGGGATGGCCAAGCTCCCAATCCCAACCTGCCGGGACAGGCGGGAAAAAATCCTGTTCCCACTGACCAGGAGGGGAAAAAACCTGTGGAAGTGGTTTTCATAGAATCAGAGAATCATAGAATCACAGAATCAGCTGGGTTGGAAGGGACCTCTGAGATCATCAAGTCCAACCCTTGATCCAACCCCGCCGTGGTTCCCAGCCCATGGCACTGATGCCACATCCAGTCTCACCTTAAAAACCTCCAGGGATGGAGAATCCACCCCTTCCCTGGGCAGCCCATTCCAATGGCTGAGCACCCTCTCTGCAAAGAAATTCTTTCTAATCTCCAACCTAAACCTCCCCTGGCACAGCTGAAGACCCTGAGCCCTCTTGTCTTGCTGAGAGTTGCCTGGGAAAAGAGACCAACCCCCCCCTGGCTCCCCCCTCCTGTCAGGGAGTTGCAGAGAGTGAGGAGGTCTCCCCTGAGCCTCCTCTTCTCCAGGCTGAACAGCCCCAGCTCCCTCAGCCTCTCCTGCTGCTCCAGCCCCTTCCCAGCTCCTTCCCTGGATGTGCTCCAGCCCCTCCATGTCTCTCTTGTGAGGGGCTCAAAACCAATCCCAAAATTCCAGGGGCTCAGCAGTGCCCAGCACAGGGAGAACTTAAGGATTGCCATGGAAAATGGGGTGTCACAGGCGGATTTCAGCCTGTTTTCCATGGAATTCCTTCCTTGAGAGAAGATGTGGCAGTGCCATGATCAGGAATAATCTGTGCTGACCCCCCTGATCAAATCACAACACCCCAAAAATGCACATTTAGGACATTTGGGAAGAGCCACAACTAAAGCAGCTCTGATCCCACCCCCACCACAGCCTGCACCCTTTGGAAGTCCCTCCTCCCATTCCAGAACTCCCATGGGATGATCCACCACTCCTAAAAAAAACCCCAAACTGGAAACAAATCCCAGGGAAGGATTTGGGGAGGAATTGGGGGGGAAAAGACACAAAAAAACCCTAAAAACCAACCAAAGTAACATGTGACCAAAAGCATCCTGATGAATTACAATGTGGAGCAAACCCAGAATTCCAGGGGCTCAGCAGTGCCCAGCAGAGGGAGATTTTAGGATTTCCATGGAAAATGGGGTGTCACAGGTGGGTTTCAGCCTGTTTTCCATGGAATTCCTTCCTTGAGAGAAGACACAGCAGTGCCACGATCAGGAATAATCTGTGCTGACCCCCCTGATCAAACCACAACACCCCAAAAATGCACATTTAGGACATCTGATCCCACCCCCACCACAATCTGCACCCTTTGGAAGTCCCTCTTCCCATTCCAGAACTGGCCTGGGATGATCCACCACTCCTAAAAAAACTCCAAACTGGAAACAAATCCCAGGGAAGGATTTGGGGAGGATATGGGGGGGAAAAAGACACAAAATAACCCTAAAAACCAACCAAATAATGTCTGAGCAGAAGCATCCTGATGAAT
>NW_020939152.1:0-2378 GCF_003984885.1 Neopelma chrysocephalum
GGTGGTCAAAGGGTCAGTGCTGGGGTGGTCAAAGGGTCAGTGTTGGGATGGTCAAAGGGTCAGTGTTGGGGTGGTCAAAGGGTCAGTGTTGGGATGGTCAAAGGGTCAATATTGGGGTGGTTTTTGTGCAAACCATAAAACACCTCCCCAGGCCTCGGAGGTATTCCCAGATAGGGCAGAGGTTGGTTCTGCCCTTCCAGCTGGAGCTCCCCAGGCCCCCCCCCAAGCCCTGAGGTGATCCCTGGGCACTGTGTGTGTGATCCTGTCTCCATCTAGTGACCCAAAACGAGATTCCAGTGGCACAGCAGCTCCTCCAGCAGCTGGAACATCATCAGGCCGGAGCTTCTCAGCCCAGGATGGACTCCAGAGCTCCCACAGCCCAGGGAAGTCACCCAAGGTCAGCGTTCCTGGTCTGGGTTCGATCCCAGGGTTTGGGGCACGGCCAAGCCTGGGAATGGTGCAGATCCAAGCTGGACAGCGAGGTGGGGAGGATGGGGATGTGCCCACCCACCTGTTCTGGCCTCCAGCTTCACCCTTTGCTCTGGATAAAGGAAACTCCTGCTATCCCAAAAGATCCCAGTGCCCTTACCCTGCTGGGACAGGACGTATTCCTGATCCCTGAAGATGATCCGGTCGGATTTGTAGGTGGGAGCCTTGTGGTTGTGCTGCAGGGAGAAGAGGTGGAGCAGCTGGGAAGGACGGAGCTGGTCCCGCCACTGGTTGGGCCCGGAGCTGAAACCAAACAGGAATTATGGAATGGGTTGGAAAGACCTTCAAAATCATCCAGTTCCATGGGCAGGGGACACCTTCCACCAGCCCAGGTTGCTCCAGCCTGGCCTTGGACACTTCCAGGGATCCAGGGGCAGCCACAGCTTCTCTGGGCAACCTGTGCCAGGGCCTCCCCACCCTCCCAGCCAGGAATTTCATCCCAATATCCCATCTAAACTCATCTCCCTGGGGAGAATCCCAGGGACGGGGCATCACCAAATTCCCCGGGCAGGCTGTGCCCGGGAGATCCCGGGGGTGTGACGGGATCTCCCTGAGGATTTCCACATTATTTACCCCATTTGGGGCTTCTGGAAGAGAACCAGCTGATGCCTTGAGCCCCTGTTAGTTTTTATTTTTCTAATTTTTGTAAGCTTTACAAGTTTTACAAGTAGTAGAAGTAGATTTTAAAAGCAGCAGCCCTTGTCCCTCTACCCCTGTCATGGTAGAGATAGAAATAGAGTTAAGATTATATGTAATGTATTATAGTAGTATAAGTATTTATTTATTTGTACAGTCCTGTAATATATTCCTTTCCCCCTATATTGAGTCTTGTGTTTTTGTCTGGAAAACCCATCTCACATGGGGTCGAGATGTGGGAGGGGGGCCAGGAATCAGGAATGGGATTTTGAGGCTTTTCAAACCATGACAACCCCGTAGCACCCCTTAGTTTACACATTCCTTAACCCTCTTACCCCATTCCATGCTCCCTATATCACTCCTACCCCCGAATTCAGTAGGAATGTTTAGTCTCTTGTCAAGGCAAGGCCTGTGCTGTTTAGAGAACACCCATATTCAGGCCTGAACAACAGAACAGAGTCAAGAACTAGGTGACTGTGCACCCTTTGTGCTCTGAGGACGATGAGAATGATGAAGAGAGGGTCCCAAAAACCCACAGCCCCAATTCCAGGGGGTTGGGCCAGGGGGTGGGGTGGACCAGAGCAAAGGCTACGGGGTGGACACACTTAGGATTGGACAGATGATATCATAAAATGTGACATTATAAAATATATATAAAATATTATAAAATGTGACACATTATAAAACGTGACACAGCGACGGCGCGTCCTGGAACATCTCTCGCCATGGCACAATTAAACCCTTTCCTTATCTCACCCCCGATTAACTGCTCCTGAGGGAAGCACAGCCTCGGGCAGGTGCCCCTGGTGCCCCCCCTGGTGCCCTGGGAGCCCCGGTACCCACGTGCAGTATGTTTGGGGCAGCCCACAGCGCGCCCCGTAGCGCGACAGGAAGCGGTTCTCCAGGTCGATGAGGGTCTCCCCAATCTTCTGGTCCCTGGACAGCAGGTCGTAGTCGTACAGGGCCACCCGCAGGTCCTTCTCCAGGGGCAGGGTGCAGCTCAGCTCGAACATCCTGCATGGAAGGGAGATGTGGGTGGGATGGGGGAGCACCTGGGATTGACCCACTCCCCATCCCAAGACACCAGGGGGATGGACACACTCCATATCCCAACACACCAGTGGAATGGATCCACTCCCCATCCCAACACACCAGTGGGATGGACCCATTCCCCATCCCAACACCCCAGTGCCACTGGGAATGGACCCACTCCCCATTCCAACATCCCAGTGCCAGTGGGAATAGACTCACTC
>NW_020939153.1:0-1581 GCF_003984885.1 Neopelma chrysocephalum
AAGGTTTGGATCTATCCATGGAGAGGTTTGGATCCATCCATGGAGAGAGGCAGATCCATCCATGGAGAGGGTGGAACCATCCATGGAGAGAGGTGGATCCATCATTGAAGAGGGGTGGATCCACCCATGGAGAGATTTGAATCCTGCCAGGGAGAAGTTTGGATCCATCCATGGATAGAGCAGATCCATCATTGGAGAGGGTGGATCCATTCATGGAGAGATTTGGATCACTCCGTGGAGAAGTCTGGATCTATCCATGGAGAGAGGTGGATCCATCATTGGAAAGGTATGGATCCACCCATGGAGAGGTTTGGGTCCATCCATGGAGAGATTTGGATCCATCCATGGAGAGATTTGGATCCCTCCATGGAGAAGTTTGGATCCATCCATGGAGAGGGTGGAACGATCCATGGAGAGGGGTGGATCCATCCATGAAGAGAGGTGGATCCATCCCTGGAGAGGTGTGATGGTTCATCCCCGCAGGATCTATGTCCATCCCAGCAGGATCCACGTCCATCCCAGCAGGATCCATGCCCACCCCATGCCCATCATGTTGCTCCCAGCCCCGTTCTCCCCCTCTTCCCGCTGTTCCCACTCTGGAATCCAGGTTCCTTGGGGTGGGAACACTGACCCTTTGACGTAGATGTCGCTCATCTTCTCCCCGGTGATACTCAGGTCGTCCAAGATCACATCCCGGGTGTTCCAGATGATGCAGCGCAGGTAGAACCTGGAGAACCCGGAGAACCCGGGAACAGCCGGCGTGAGCAGCTGGGAACCTCAGTCCCTTCCCGTCATTCCCTGGGGATGATCCCACATGGGAACCTCAGTCTCATCCCACCCGGTCCTGCCACCAGCCCTCATTCCCTGGGGATGATCCCACATGGGAACCTCATTCCCTTCCCACCCGGGCAGCTGGTCCTGCCACCAGCCATCATTCCCTGGGGACAATCCCATGTGGGAACCTCAGTCCCTTCCCACCAGGGCAGCCGGTCCTGCCACCAGCCATCATTCCCTGGGGATGATCCCACGTGGGAAGGTGAATCCCATCCCACCCGGGCAGTCGGTCCTGCCATGAGCCATCATTCCCTGGGGACGATCCCACCTGGGAAGGTGAATCCCACCCCAGCCGACACCTCCAAGCCCTCCCAGCTTCCCAAAGAGAAGGGTCTGGATCATCCCCCCGGGAAGTGCCCGGTTACCTCTTGGCTTTGCGGGGGGTGATGTTGAAGGGGGGTCCGGGGTGTCCCAGGGATTTTGGGAACAGATCCACCCACATCTGCAGCTTTCCCTGCGGGAAGAGAACAACCCATGGAGCCCGAGGAGCCTCCAAGCTGGGTCACCTCGGTGACAACCAGAGGGGGAGAGAGAATCCCACATGCTCCGGAATTCCTTCGATGAAAGGGAAGGATTCCCTCATGGAAAAGTGTCCTTAAATATGATATTACAAGGATTTTGTTGTGGGGATGGATTGGGAGTCCTGGGAGGAGCATCCAAGGGAGCTGGGGGGGTTCAGCCTGGAGAAAAGGAGGCTCAGGGGGGACCTTCTGGATCCCTAAAATGCCCTGGAAGGAGGTTGGAGCC
>NW_020939153.1:6581-7583 GCF_003984885.1 Neopelma chrysocephalum
TTGTGGGATGAAGGGTGGGTGTTGTGGGCTGAGGGTCTGGTGGTGTTCTGGGCCGAGGGGCCGGGGCAGACGCTTGTAAAAGCCCTGCTGTGGTTTCCTGGCCCAGCCCAGCCCAGCTCACAGCTGCTTCCCAGATCTCCTCCAGGTCAAGCTCCACACTTTGTTCTGCTCTTTGAACTCGCTGCCATTAAAGCAGAGGAAGGTGAAAGGCAGGGGGTGGCACTGGGGGGGGGACCTGCTGCTCCAACACCTCCCCAGCCCCAGCTGAAAACCTCCTGCTGCCCTCCTCCTCCTCCTCTTCCTCCTCTGCAGGGAGAACCAGGAATTTAGTCCTTGATTCCCAAGAGCAGGAGAGGGATCAGTGCTGGGCTGTGCCTTGTTTTGTGCCCCTGACGACCCCCTTGGTGTGGTGGCCCCAATATTGCCACATCAACATTTGTCATGGGATATTGGGAAGGAATTCCTGGCTGGGAGGGTGGGGAGGCCCTGGAATGAGTTTCCCAGAGAAGCTGTGGCTGCCCCTGGATCCCTGGAAGTGTCCAAGGCCAGGCTGGAGCAACCTGGGCTGGGGGAAGGTGTCCCTGCCATGGTTAAACTGGATGATCTTTAAGGTCCCTTCCCACCCAAACCATTCCATGATCCCTCTGGGACCTAAACACCCCTTTTATGCCTCAAAGCAGAGTTTTGTCACAGAGGCAACTCCTGCCCCAAGGGTGTGGGTCAGAGGGGCACGAGGTGATGCCCAGGGTGGTCAAAGGGTCAGTGTCAGGGTGGTCAAAGGGTCAGTGTCAGGGTGGTCAAAGGGTCAATGTTGGGGTAGTCAAAGGGTCAGTGTTGGGGTGGTTAAAGGGTCAATATTGGGGTGGTCAAAGGGTGAATGTTGGGATGGTCAAAGGGTCAGTGTCAGGGTGGTCAAAGGGTCAGTGTTGGGGTGGTCAAAGGGTCAGTGCTGAGATGGTCAAAGGGTCAGTGTTGGGGTGGTCAAAGGGTCAGTGTTGGGGT
>NW_020939154.1:0-841 GCF_003984885.1 Neopelma chrysocephalum
ATTCCCTGGGGATGATCCCACATGGGAAGGTGAATCCCATCCCACCCAGTCCTGCCATGAGCTGTCATTCCCTGGGGATGATCCCACGTGGCAACATCAGTCCCATCCCACCCGGTCTTGCCACGAGCCATCATTCCCTGGAGATGATCCCACATGGGAAGGTGAATCCTATCCCACCCTGGCAGCCGGTCCTGCCACCAGCCATCATTCCATGGGATGATCCCACATGGGAACCTCCATCCCATCCCACCCCGGGCAGCCGGTCCTGCCACCAGCCCTCATTCCCTGGGGATGATCCCACATGGGAACCTCAGTCCCATCCCACCCAGGCAGTCAGTCCTGCCACCAGCCGTCATTCCCTAGGGAAGGTGAATCCCACCCCAGCTGACACCTCCAAGCCCTTCCGGCTTCCCAAAGAGAAGGGTCTGGATCGTCCCCCCCTGGGAAGTGCCCGGTTACCTCTTGGCTTTGCGGGGGGTGATGTTGAAAGGGGGCCCGGGGTGTCCCAGGGATTTTGGGAACAGATCCACCCACATCTGCAGCTTTCCCTGCGGGAAGAGAACAACCCATGGAGCCCGAGGAGCCTCCAAGCTGGGTCACCTCGGTGACAACCAGAGGGGGAGAGAGAATCCCACATGCTCCGGAATTCCTTCGATGAAAGGGAAGGATTCCCTCATGGAAAAGTGTCCTTAAATATGATATTACAAGGATTTTGTTGTGGGGATGGATTGGGAGTCCTGGGAGGAGCATCCAAGGGGGCTGGGGGGGTTCAGCCTGGAGAAAAGGAGGCTCAGGGGGGACCTTCTGGATCCCTAAAATGCCCTGGAAGGAGGTTGGAGCC
>NW_020939154.1:5841-6729 GCF_003984885.1 Neopelma chrysocephalum
TTGTGGGATGAAGGGTGGGTGTTGTGGGCTGAGGGTCTGGTGGTGTTCTGGGCCGAGGGGCCGGGGCAGACGCTTGTAAAAGCCCTGCTGTGGTTTCCTGGCCCAGCCCAGCCCAGCTCACAGCTGCTTCCCAGATCTCCTCCAGGTCAAGCTCCACACTTTGTTCTGCTCTTTGAACTCGCTGCCATTAAAGCAGAGGAAGGTGAAAGGCAGGGGGTGGCACTGGGGGGGGACCTGCTGCTCCAACACCTCCCCAGCCCCAGCTGAAAACCTCCTGCTGCCCTCCTCCTCCTCCTCTTCCTCCTCTGCAGGGAGAACCAGGAATTTAGTCCTTGATTCCCAAGAGCAGGAGAGGGATCAGTGCTGGGCTGTGCCTTGTTTTGTGCCCCTGACGACCCCCTTGGTGTGGTGGCCCCAATATTGCCACATTAACATTTGCCATGGGATATTGGGAAGGAATTCCTGGCTGGGAGGGTGGGGAGGCCCTGGAATGAGTTTCCCAGAGAAGCTGTGGCTGCCCCTGGATCCCCGGAAGTGTCCAAGGCCAGGTTGGAGCAACCTGGGCTGGGGGAAGGTGTCCCTGCCATGGTTAAACTGGATGATCTTTAAGGTCCCTTCCCACCCAAACCATTCCATGATCCCTCTGGGACCTAAACACCCCTTTTATGCCTCAAAGCAGAGTTTTGTCACAGAGGCAACTCCTGCCCCAAGGGTGTGGGTCAGAGGGGCACGAGGTGATGCCCAGGGTGGTCAAAGGGTCAGTGTCAGGGTGGTCAAAGGGTCAGTGTTGGGGTGGTCAAAGGGTCAGTGTCGGGGTGGTTAAAGGGTCAGTGCTGTGATAGTCAAAGGGTCAGTGCTGGGGTGGTCAAAGGGTCAGTGTTGGGGTGG
>NW_020939155.1:0-303 GCF_003984885.1 Neopelma chrysocephalum
CATCCCCTGTCCCCTCTCACCTCGATGTCCCCGTGCCCCTGTCCCCTATCCCCTCTCACCTCGATGGCCAAGACCCCATGCCCATGACCCTGTCCCCTCTCACCTCGATGGCTGTGACCCCCTCCCCATGACCCTGTCCCCATGACCCTGTGCCTGCTCATCTTGATGGCCATGACCCCGTGACCCCATCCCCTGTCCCCTCTCACCTCGATGGCCATGACCCCATGACCCTGTCCCTGCTCACCTCAGTGGCCATGACCCCGTCCCCATCCCCTGTCCCCTCTCACCTCGATGTCCCCGTGC
>NW_020939156.1:0-349 GCF_003984885.1 Neopelma chrysocephalum
CATTTTTATGGGACCCCCAGGTCCTTCACCACAAGATTAATTTTTATGGGACCCTGAGGTCCTTCACCATAAGATGCATTTTTATGGGACCTCCAGCTCCTCTACCACAAGGTGCATTTTTATGGGACTCTGAGGTCCTTCAGCATAAGGTGCATTTTTAGGAGATTTGAGGTCCTTCACCATAAAATCCATTTTTATGGGACCTCCAGGTCCTTCACCATAAGGTGCATTTTTATAGGACTTGGCAGTCCTTCACCACAAGATGCATTTTTATGGCACCCTGAGGTCCTTCACCAGAAGGTGCATTTCCCTGGGCCCCCCAGGTCCTTCCCTGCGTGCTCCCCCCCCC
>NW_020939157.1:0-614 GCF_003984885.1 Neopelma chrysocephalum
CCAAATAATGTCTGAGCAGAAGCATCCTGATGAATCACAACATGGAGCAGCTTCTCCAGAGGTTTTCCAACCAGGATTTCTAATAATGCCATGAATCAAGGCAGGGCAGTTTCCCAGAAGTCATTAAAACCCCCCCAGTGACAAAAAAACCTCGGAATTAATTATCCAGCGTTTGTCCCTCCAAGCCCAGACTCCAAAACGCTCCTGGATTTTGGGATTTGACCGGATTTTGGGGCTCCAGAGTGGAGTCACATCCAGCTGGAAGCACAGCTGGATTTTTTTGTGGTGGAAGCTACTCAGATCTTCCCAATAATCCTCATTTTGGGGAGATCCTTCAGCGTATTCCAGACTTGTTATGGATTTATATTCCTGGTCACAGCCAGGTTGGACAGGACTTGGAGCAGCCTGGGATAGTGGAAGGTGTTCCTGGGTGGGATTTGAGGTCCCTCCCAACCCAAAGCATTCCAAGATTCCATGACATCCAACCCAAAGTGTTCCCTCAGCCATTCCCAGGGGAGAAGGGAGAGCTCCACTCAGCCGTGGGAATGTTGGGATTGGTGGGATTTGAGGTCCCTCCAAACCCAAACCATTCCATGATTCCATGACACTCCACA
>NW_020939158.1:0-475 GCF_003984885.1 Neopelma chrysocephalum
CCTAAAAACCAACCAAATAATGTCTGAGCAGAAGCATCCTGATGAATTACAACATGGAGCAAACCCAGAATTCCAGGGGTTCAGCAGTGCCCAGCACAGGGACAATTTAGGATTTCCATGGAAAATGGGGTGTCACAGGTGGATTTCAGCCTGTTTTCCATGGAATTCCTTCCTTGACAGAAGATGTGGCAGTGCCACGATCAGGAATAATCTGTGCTGACCCCTCTGATCAAACCACGGTGACAACACCCCAAAAATGCACATTTAGGATATTTGGGAAGAGCTACAACTAAAGCAGCTCTGATCCCACCACAGCCTGCACCCTTTGGAAGTCCCTCCTCCCATTCCAGAACTCCCATGGGATGATCCACCACTCCTAAAAAAAACCCCAAACTGGAAACAAATCCCAGGGCAGGATTTGGGGAGGAATGGGGGGGAAAAAGACACAAAATAACCCTAAAAACCAACCAAATAA
>NW_020939159.1:0-475 GCF_003984885.1 Neopelma chrysocephalum
CCTAAAAACCAACCAAATAATGTCTGAGCAGAAGCATCCTGATGAATTACAACATGGAGCAAACCCAGAATTCCAGGGGTTCAGCAGTGCCCAGCACAGGGACAATTTAGGATTTCCATGGAAAATGGGGTGTCACAGGTGGATTTCAGCCTGTTTTCCATGGAATTCCTTCCTTGACAGAAGATGTGGCAGTGCCACGATCAGGAATAATCTGTGCTGACCCCTCTGATCAAACCACGGTGACAACACCCCAAAAATGCACATTTAGGATATTTGGGAAGAGCTACAACTAAAGCAGCTCTGATCCCACCACAGCCTGCACCCTTTGGAAGTCCCTCCTCCCATTCCAGAACTCCCATGGGATGATCCACCACTCCTAAAAAAAACCCCAAACTGGAAACAAATCCCAGGGCAGGATTTGGGGAGGAATGGGGGGGAAAAAGACACAAAATAACCCTAAAAACCAACCAAATAA
>NW_020939160.1:0-349 GCF_003984885.1 Neopelma chrysocephalum
CATTTTTATGGGACCCCCAGGTCCTTCACCACAAGATTAATTTTTATGGGACCCTGAGGTCCTTCACCATAAGATGCATTTTTATGGGACCTCCAGCTCCTCTACCACAAGGTGCATTTTTATGGGACTCTGAGGTCCTTCAGCATAAGGTGCATTTTTAGGAGATTTGAGGTCCTTCACCATAAAATCCATTTTTATGGGACCTCCAGGTCCTTCACCATAAGGTGCATTTTTATAGGACTTGGCAGTCCTTCACCACAAGATGCATTTTTATGGCACCCTGAGGTCCTTCACCAGAAGGTGCATTTCCCTGGGCCCCCCAGGTCCTTCCCTGCGTGCTCCCCCCCCC
>NW_020939161.1:0-856 GCF_003984885.1 Neopelma chrysocephalum
AAATTCCCCTGGGATAGCCAAAATTCCCTCAGGATAACCCAAATCACTTTGGAATAGCCCAAATCACTTTGGGATAGCCCAAATTCCCTAAGGATATCCCAAATCACTTCCAGTGGTTTATCCTGGACATGATCCAGAGGGTCTCCAAGTCTGGATCTGTTCCCTGACCTCAGGCCTCCTGCATTCCCTCTCCAGCTTTTCCATGGATCCCATGGGATCAACCCATGGCTGAGCATCACTTGGGGATAAATTTAATCCCAAGGGATCAAAGCCTCCAATTTGAGCTTGGAAAGGACCTGGAAGTGAGTTATCCAGAGGTTTCCTGTCTCCTGTTCCCTGTTCCCTGTTCCCTCTCCCGGAGCAGGGATCACCACGAGCTGGGCTGGCACCTTTATCCCAATTCTCCCAGGCTGGAATCATGATCCCAAACGTTTTCCCGCTCACTACTGGGATAAAGTCCAGGCCTTTCCAGCTCCAGGGAGCCCCAGCTTTGGAATTCTCTGCTAACATGGGAAAATCCACCTTTAACACGGGATCAGCGGGATGATCCAGGGTTATTTCACCAGTGGGAGCAGCTCATCAGTTTTCCAGGAAAAGGGGAGCAGGAGAGCCCCTTCCAGGAGGGGGAATCCCAAAGATGGGAATATCCTACGGCCAAAAGCTTCCAGAAATACAGAAATTCCAATATTATTTTTTTGTAATGCCTTAAATCCCAGAAATTCCCCAGCGGGCTGCAACTTCCCACCTGAAATTTCTGGGATTGTGGTTTGGGCACATCCAGGGATGGGATCAGCAGAGCCACTGCCTGTTGCTTCCTCATCCCTTGGGATAACAGGGAATGGGGTGGAAGCTCTGC
>NW_020939162.1:0-855 GCF_003984885.1 Neopelma chrysocephalum
AAATTCCCCTGGGATAGCCAAAATTCCCTCAGGATAACCCAAATCACATTGGAATAGCCCAAATCACTTTGGGACACCCAAAATTCTCTCAGGATACCCCAAATCACTTCCAGTGGTTTATCCTGGACATGATCCAGAGGGTCTCTAAGTCTGGATCTGTTCCCTGACCTCAGGCCTCCTGCATTCCCTCTCCAGCTTTTCCATGGATCCCATGGGATCAACCCATGGCTGAGCATCACTTGGGGATAAATTTAATCCCAAGGGATCAAAGCCTCCAATTTGAGCTTGGAAAGGACCTGGAAGTGAGTTATCCAGAGGTTTCCTGTCTCCCTACCCCTGTTCCCTGTTCCCTCTCCCGGAGCAGGGATCACCACAAGGTGGGTTGGCACCTTTATCCCAATTCTCCCAGGCTGGAATCATGATCCCAAACGTTTTCCCGCTCACTACTGGGATAAAGTCCAGGCCCTTCCAGCTCCAGGGAGCCCCAGCTTTGGAATTCTGTGCTAACATGGGAAAATCCACCTTTAACACGGGATCAGCGGGATGATCCAGGGTTATTTCACCAGTGGGAGCAGCTCATCAGTTTTCCAGGAAAAGGGAAGCTGGAGAGCCCCTTCCAGGAGGGGGAATCCCAAAGATGGGAATATCCTATGGCCAAAAGCTTCCAGAAATACAGAAATTCCAATATTATTTTTTGTAATGCCTTAAATCCCAGAAATTCCCCAGCGGGCTGGAACTTCCCACCTGACATTTCTGGGATTGTGGTTTGGGCACATCCAGGGATGGGATCAGCAGAGCCACTGCCTGCTGCTTCCTCATCCCTTGGGATAACAGGGAATGGGGTGGAAGCTCTGC
>NW_020939163.1:0-855 GCF_003984885.1 Neopelma chrysocephalum
AAATTCCCCTGGGATAGCCAAAATTCCCTCAGGATAACCCAAATCACATTGGAATAGCCCAAATCACTTTGGGACACCCAAAATTCTCTCAGGATACCCCAAATCACTTCCAGTGGTTTATCCTGGACATGATCCAGAGGGTCTCTAAGTCTGGATCTGTTCCCTGACCTCAGGCCTCCTGCATTCCCTCTCCAGCTTTTCCATGGATCCCATGGGATCAACCCATGGCTGAGCATCACTTGGGGATAAATTTAATCCCAAGGGATCAAAGCCTCCAATTTGAGCTTGGAAAGGACCTGGAAGTGAGTTATCCAGAGGTTTCCTGTCTCCCTACCCCTGTTCCCTGTTCCCTCTCCCGGAGCAGGGATCACCACAAGGTGGGTTGGCACCTTTATCCCAATTCTCCCAGGCTGGAATCATGATCCCAAACGTTTTCCCGCTCACTACTGGGATAAAGTCCAGGCCCTTCCAGCTCCAGGGAGCCCCAGCTTTGGAATTCTGTGCTAACATGGGAAAATCCACCTTTAACACGGGATCAGCGGGATGATCCAGGGTTATTTCACCAGTGGGAGCAGCTCATCAGTTTTCCAGGAAAAGGGAAGCTGGAGAGCCCCTTCCAGGAGGGGGAATCCCAAAGATGGGAATATCCTATGGCCAAAAGCTTCCAGAAATACAGAAATTCCAATATTATTTTTTGTAATGCCTTAAATCCCAGAAATTCCCCAGCGGGCTGGAACTTCCCACCTGACATTTCTGGGATTGTGGTTTGGGCACATCCAGGGATGGGATCAGCAGAGCCACTGCCTGCTGCTTCCTCATCCCTTGGGATAACAGGGAATGGGGTGGAAGCTCTGC
>NW_020939164.1:0-856 GCF_003984885.1 Neopelma chrysocephalum
AAATTCCCCTGGGATAGCCAAAATTCCCTCAGGATAACCCAAATCACTTTGGAATAGCCCAAATCACTTTGGGATAGCCCAAATTCCCTAAGGATATCCCAAATCACTTCCAGTGGTTTATCCTGGACATGATCCAGAGGGTCTCCAAGTCTGGATCTGTTCCCTGACCTCAGGCCTCCTGCATTCCCTCTCCAGCTTTTCCATGGATCCCATGGGATCAACCCATGGCTGAGCATCACTTGGGGATAAATTTAATCCCAAGGGATCAAAGCCTCCAATTTGAGCTTGGAAAGGACCTGGAAGTGAGTTATCCAGAGGTTTCCTGTCTCCTGTTCCCTGTTCCCTGTTCCCTCTCCCGGAGCAGGGATCACCACGAGCTGGGCTGGCACCTTTATCCCAATTCTCCCAGGCTGGAATCATGATCCCAAACGTTTTCCCGCTCACTACTGGGATAAAGTCCAGGCCTTTCCAGCTCCAGGGAGCCCCAGCTTTGGAATTCTCTGCTAACATGGGAAAATCCACCTTTAACACGGGATCAGCGGGATGATCCAGGGTTATTTCACCAGTGGGAGCAGCTCATCAGTTTTCCAGGAAAAGGGGAGCAGGAGAGCCCCTTCCAGGAGGGGGAATCCCAAAGATGGGAATATCCTACGGCCAAAAGCTTCCAGAAATACAGAAATTCCAATATTATTTTTTTGTAATGCCTTAAATCCCAGAAATTCCCCAGCGGGCTGCAACTTCCCACCTGAAATTTCTGGGATTGTGGTTTGGGCACATCCAGGGATGGGATCAGCAGAGCCACTGCCTGTTGCTTCCTCATCCCTTGGGATAACAGGGAATGGGGTGGAAGCTCTGC
>NW_020939165.1:0-855 GCF_003984885.1 Neopelma chrysocephalum
AAATTCCCCTGGGATAGCCAAAATTCCCTCAGGATAACCCAAATCACATTGGAATAGCCCAAATCACTTTGGGACACCCAAAATTCTCTCAGGATACCCCAAATCACTTCCAGTGGTTTATCCTGGACATGATCCAGAGGGTCTCTAAGTCTGGATCTGTTCCCTGACCTCAGGCCTCCTGCATTCCCTCTCCAGCTTTTCCATGGATCCCATGGGATCAACCCATGGCTGAGCATCACTTGGGGATAAATTTAATCCCAAGGGATCAAAGCCTCCAATTTGAGCTTGGAAAGGACCTGGAAGTGAGTTATCCAGAGGTTTCCTGTCTCCCTACCCCTGTTCCCTGTTCCCTCTCCCGGAGCAGGGATCACCACAAGGTGGGTTGGCACCTTTATCCCAATTCTCCCAGGCTGGAATCATGATCCCAAACGTTTTCCCGCTCACTACTGGGATAAAGTCCAGGCCCTTCCAGCTCCAGGGAGCCCCAGCTTTGGAATTCTGTGCTAACATGGGAAAATCCACCTTTAACACGGGATCAGCGGGATGATCCAGGGTTATTTCACCAGTGGGAGCAGCTCATCAGTTTTCCAGGAAAAGGGAAGCTGGAGAGCCCCTTCCAGGAGGGGGAATCCCAAAGATGGGAATATCCTATGGCCAAAAGCTTCCAGAAATACAGAAATTCCAATATTATTTTTTGTAATGCCTTAAATCCCAGAAATTCCCCAGCGGGCTGGAACTTCCCACCTGACATTTCTGGGATTGTGGTTTGGGCACATCCAGGGATGGGATCAGCAGAGCCACTGCCTGCTGCTTCCTCATCCCTTGGGATAACAGGGAATGGGGTGGAAGCTCTGC
>NW_020939166.1:0-855 GCF_003984885.1 Neopelma chrysocephalum
AAATTCCCCTGGGATAGCCAAAATTCCCTCAGGATAACCCAAATCACATTGGAATAGCCCAAATCACTTTGGGACACCCAAAATTCTCTCAGGATACCCCAAATCACTTCCAGTGGTTTATCCTGGACATGATCCAGAGGGTCTCTAAGTCTGGATCTGTTCCCTGACCTCAGGCCTCCTGCATTCCCTCTCCAGCTTTTCCATGGATCCCATGGGATCAACCCATGGCTGAGCATCACTTGGGGATAAATTTAATCCCAAGGGATCAAAGCCTCCAATTTGAGCTTGGAAAGGACCTGGAAGTGAGTTATCCAGAGGTTTCCTGTCTCCCTACCCCTGTTCCCTGTTCCCTCTCCCGGAGCAGGGATCACCACAAGGTGGGTTGGCACCTTTATCCCAATTCTCCCAGGCTGGAATCATGATCCCAAACGTTTTCCCGCTCACTACTGGGATAAAGTCCAGGCCCTTCCAGCTCCAGGGAGCCCCAGCTTTGGAATTCTGTGCTAACATGGGAAAATCCACCTTTAACACGGGATCAGCGGGATGATCCAGGGTTATTTCACCAGTGGGAGCAGCTCATCAGTTTTCCAGGAAAAGGGAAGCTGGAGAGCCCCTTCCAGGAGGGGGAATCCCAAAGATGGGAATATCCTATGGCCAAAAGCTTCCAGAAATACAGAAATTCCAATATTATTTTTTGTAATGCCTTAAATCCCAGAAATTCCCCAGCGGGCTGGAACTTCCCACCTGACATTTCTGGGATTGTGGTTTGGGCACATCCAGGGATGGGATCAGCAGAGCCACTGCCTGCTGCTTCCTCATCCCTTGGGATAACAGGGAATGGGGTGGAAGCTCTGC
>NW_020939167.1:0-614 GCF_003984885.1 Neopelma chrysocephalum
CCAAATAATGTCTGAGCAGAAGCATCCTGATGAATCACAACATGGAGCAGCTTCTCCAGAGGTTTTCCAACCAGGATTTCTAATAATGCCATGAATCAAGGCAGGGCAGTTTCCCAGAAGTCATTAAAACCCCCCCAGTGACAAAAAAACCTCGGAATTAATTATCCAGCGTTTGTCCCTCCAAGCCCAGACTCCAAAACGCTCCTGGATTTTGGGATTTGACCGGATTTTGGGGCTCCAGAGTGGAGTCACATCCAGCTGGAAGCACAGCTGGATTTTTTTGTGGTGGAAGCTACTCAGATCTTCCCAATAATCCTCATTTTGGGGAGATCCTTCAGCGTATTCCAGACTTGTTATGGATTTATATTCCTGGTCACAGCCAGGTTGGACAGGACTTGGAGCAGCCTGGGATAGTGGAAGGTGTTCCTGGGTGGGATTTGAGGTCCCTCCCAACCCAAAGCATTCCAAGATTCCATGACATCCAACCCAAAGTGTTCCCTCAGCCATTCCCAGGGGAGAAGGGAGAGCTCCACTCAGCCGTGGGAATGTTGGGATTGGTGGGATTTGAGGTCCCTCCAAACCCAAACCATTCCATGATTCCATGACACTCCACA
>NW_020939168.1:0-475 GCF_003984885.1 Neopelma chrysocephalum
CCTAAAAACCAACCAAATAATGTCTGAGCAGAAGCATCCTGATGAATTACAACATGGAGCAAACCCAGAATTCCAGGGGTTCAGCAGTGCCCAGCACAGGGACAATTTAGGATTTCCATGGAAAATGGGGTGTCACAGGTGGATTTCAGCCTGTTTTCCATGGAATTCCTTCCTTGACAGAAGATGTGGCAGTGCCACGATCAGGAATAATCTGTGCTGACCCCTCTGATCAAACCACGGTGACAACACCCCAAAAATGCACATTTAGGATATTTGGGAAGAGCTACAACTAAAGCAGCTCTGATCCCACCACAGCCTGCACCCTTTGGAAGTCCCTCCTCCCATTCCAGAACTCCCATGGGATGATCCACCACTCCTAAAAAAAACCCCAAACTGGAAACAAATCCCAGGGCAGGATTTGGGGAGGAATGGGGGGGAAAAAGACACAAAATAACCCTAAAAACCAACCAAATAA
>NW_020939169.1:0-475 GCF_003984885.1 Neopelma chrysocephalum
CCTAAAAACCAACCAAATAATGTCTGAGCAGAAGCATCCTGATGAATTACAACATGGAGCAAACCCAGAATTCCAGGGGTTCAGCAGTGCCCAGCACAGGGACAATTTAGGATTTCCATGGAAAATGGGGTGTCACAGGTGGATTTCAGCCTGTTTTCCATGGAATTCCTTCCTTGACAGAAGATGTGGCAGTGCCACGATCAGGAATAATCTGTGCTGACCCCTCTGATCAAACCACGGTGACAACACCCCAAAAATGCACATTTAGGATATTTGGGAAGAGCTACAACTAAAGCAGCTCTGATCCCACCACAGCCTGCACCCTTTGGAAGTCCCTCCTCCCATTCCAGAACTCCCATGGGATGATCCACCACTCCTAAAAAAAACCCCAAACTGGAAACAAATCCCAGGGCAGGATTTGGGGAGGAATGGGGGGGAAAAAGACACAAAATAACCCTAAAAACCAACCAAATAA
>NW_020939170.1:0-415 GCF_003984885.1 Neopelma chrysocephalum
GGATCCACTCCCCATCCCAACACTCCAGTGGGAATGGATCCACTCCCATTCCAACACACCCATGGGGATGGACCCACTCCCTATCCCAATACTCCAGTGGGATGGACCCACTCCCCATCCCAACACTCCAGGGGGATGGACCCTCTCCCCATCCCAACACCCCAGTGCCACCAGGAATGGACCCACTCCCCATCCCAACACTCCAGTGGGAATGGACCCACTCCCATTCCAACATACCCACGGGGATGGAGCCACTCCCCATCCCAACACACCAGTGGGAATGGATCCACTCCCAACACTCCAGTGGGAATGGACCCGCTCCCCATCCCAACACACCAGTGGGAATGGATCCACTCCCAACACACCACTGGGAATGGATCCACTCCCCATCCCAACACTCCAGTGGGAATGGATC
>NW_020939171.1:0-366 GCF_003984885.1 Neopelma chrysocephalum
CACTCCAGCCCCAAGAGGAAAACCACGGATTTTCCAAGAATCCCATTCCAGGGGATTTTTGGGATTCTCCCGGCCCAAATCCAGCTGGTGAACCTTCTCCTGAGGGGATGGTTCTCCTTGGGAGGGCAAGATGGAGCTCCCAGGAAAAAAAAATGGGAGTGTTTTTAGGGAGATTCCGGTCCTTTGGAAGGTGGTTTTCCCGGGAGTCTCCGTGCAGGACCATGCAGGGAATGAGACAAAGGAACAAAAGGAACAAAATTCCCAAGATTTTTGGGGACAGGGATTGACTTCCTGGTTCTGTCCCAGCACAGCCTGGGGGGAAGGAAGAAATCCATCCAATCCCGATATTCCCACTAAAATTTAAGG
>NW_020939172.1:0-366 GCF_003984885.1 Neopelma chrysocephalum
CACTCCAGCCCCAAGAGGAAAACCACGGATTTTCCAAGAATCCCATTCCAGGGGATTTTTGGGATTCTCCCGGCCCAAATCCAGCTGGTGAACCTTCTCCTGAGGGGATGGTTCTCCTTGGGAGGGCAAGATGGAGCTCCCAGGAAAAAAAAATGGGAGTGTTTTTAGGGAGATTCCGGTCCTTTGGAAGGTGGTTTTCCCGGGAGTCTCCGTGCAGGACCATGCAGGGAATGAGACAAAGGAACAAAAGGAACAAAATTCCCAAGATTTTTGGGGACAGGGATTGACTTCCTGGTTCTGTCCCAGCACAGCCTGGGGGGAAGGAAGAAATCCATCCAATCCCGATATTCCCACTAAAATTTAAGG
>NW_020939173.1:0-7898 GCF_003984885.1 Neopelma chrysocephalum
TGCTTCCTCATCCCTTGGGATAACAGGGAATGGGGTGGAAGCTCTGCCTGATCCCCCAGTTCCTCCCTCCCTTGGATCCCGAAATCCAGCCCTGTGTCACCCCAACGGCTCCGGGGACGTTTTCAATCCCATTTTTTCCCAATCCCGGAGGAAATTCCCTATTTTTAAACCTCATTTTGGTCAGGAAGGCTGAAGCACAAGGATTTTCCCCCCCTGTGACCACGAGCCCATCCCATGGGATGCATTCCCAACAGAGATCCCAGGAACCTGGGCTTGTCCAGCACAACCCAATTCTCCCACAAATTGTTGGAATGGTTGTTTCAGGCTGGAGAAAGACGTGGAAAGCTGGGAAATTCCCACGCCATGGACAAATCAGCTGCTGGTGGAACTTAATCCCGACCAGCACCTTCCAGGGAAACTGAGGCAGGGCCAGGATCGGGCCCAGGCAGAGCCTGGAGCGGAGCAGCAGCGGGATAATGGGAGCCTCCATCCTTATCCCTGTTCTCCTGCTCACTCTGGCTCTTCCCAGTGGGAATACAGATAATATATATATATAATTACAGCAATAAACCTGCCCAAAGCAGCTGAGCCACCACCTCAGGCTGGGCCTGCTCATCCCTCATGGCCAGAGGCAGAATTCCTGCCGGGGGAAAGCTCTGGAAGCCGGGATGGGATGATCCCTCTGGAAAAGGCCGGGATGTTCAGCTGCCCAGGCCTTTCCCCTGGTTCCTCCAGCCCATCCCAGGACCAGCTCTGGGCTGGAGGGAGGAGGATTTCTCCTTGCAGGGTCTAAAGGGGCTCCAGGAGAGCTGGAGAGGGACTGAGGACAAGGGATGGAGGGACAGGACACAGGGAATGGATTAAAGTTGGAAAAGAGAAGATATAAATTGGATATTGGGAAGGAATTCCTGGCTGGGAGGGTGAGGAGGCCCTGGAATGAGTTTCCCAGAGAAGCTGTGGCTGCCCCTGGATCCCTGGAAGTGCCCAAGGCCAGGTTGGAGCAACCTGGGACAGTGGAAGGTGTCCCTGCCCGTGGAACTGGATGGGCTTTAAGATCCCATCCCATGATTCCATGGTGGGAATCCAGCATTCCCTGCAGATTGATCAGGGAGGGCTTTCCCCCCTCACCAGGGGTTGTCTCCCAGCTGGGAATAAAAGGAACAGGGGGAACATTCCGGCCTGGCAGCTGTTCCCAGGAGGAGCCATCCAGAGCCAGCAGCTCTTCCAACCCCTGGTAACTGGAGAAGCCGTGAAATGTGTGCTGGGCTCTGGGAGGAGCAGAGCCAGCAAACAACCAATTATCCCAAATCACTCCCAGGTTTGATGGCTCCATGGATTTGGCTCCGCTGGGCTCCATTCCCGCCTCCTTCCATGGGATGTTTGTGTGGGATAAGGAACAGCTCAGCCAGAGGGACGGTGGGAAAGGACCTGGGAGGGATTCCCGGGGGGAATGGGAGCCTCCTCCTTGGAATTCCACAGCTCAGAGGTGTCTCAGGGCTCCTCCTGAGCTCCTCTCCTCTGGGAGATGCCCAGGAATCATGGAATCATGGAATCATGGAATCATGGAATCATGGAATCATGGAATGGCTTGGGTGGGGAGGGACCTTAAAGCCCGTCCAGTTCCACGGACAGGGACAACTTCCACTCTCCCAGGATGCTCCAACCTGGCCTTGGACAGTTCCAGGGATCCAGGGGCAGCCACAGCTTCTCTGGGAAATCCATTCCAGCCCCTCCCCACCCTGCCAGGCAGGAATTCCTTCCCCATATCCCATCCCTCCCTCTGGCAGAGGGAACCCATCCTTTGCCATCAACACCACAGTGGGAAGCAGATCCCAGGGAAATCCAGGACCCCCTTCCTGGACTCCACACCGGGCTGGAAAAGACATTTTTCCTAATATTTCCTTCCCAGCTGCAGCCCCTGCCCCTCATCCCACAGCTCCTGCTTTCCTGGGAAGCTCCAAAGCTCTGAAGGAGCAGGAGGTGGGACAGAGACGTTCATGGCCCAACTCCATGGGCAGCTTCCCAAACCAGGATGGTTTTCCCAAGGGAACATCCACAAATCCCTGCAAAGTGGGGGTTGTTACATCACATCCCATCATCATCCTGTAGGATCCTGGGGAAAAGCAGGACAAGGGGCCTATTCCTGCCTCCCATTCTGCTGCTTTTATTTTAAATTAATGATTTGCAGCTTTTCTCCTCCTCCTTTTTTTCCCCCCTATTTTATGGGAACTAAACCAAAACCACCCTCCTGTAAATTCCAAATGCCGATGGAAAGGGATGAGGAAGGGATTCATGGAGGGTTTGTGTCCATGGATGGGATCCCAGCACTGCCACCCATCCATCCTCTCCATGGGACACAAAAACCAATCCAGGGGGCAATATTTGGGTCCAGAGGGGCTGCAGAGACACAGGGAGAGCCCAACCAGAACTGCTCAGGGATAGATGGAATATTGGGAAAGAATTCCAGCCTGTGAGGGTGCAGAGGCCCTGGCACAGGTTGCCCAGAGAAGCTGGATGAGGGTAATTAAAGAATCCTGGAATGGTTTGGGTGGGAAGGAACTTTAAAGCCCATCCAGTGCCACCCTGTGCCATGGGCAGGGACATGGCAGGGACATCCCACTGTCCCAGGTTGCTCCAACCTGGCCTTGGACACTTCCAGGGATCCAGGGGCAGCCACAACTTCTCTGGGAAATTCATTCCAGGGCCTCCCCACCCTCCCAGCCAGGAATTCCTTCCCAATATCCCATCTATCTCTGCCCTCTGGCACTGGGAAGCCATTCCCTGTGTGCTGTCCCTCCATCCCTTGTCCCCAGTCCCTCTCCAGCTCTCCTGGAGCCCCTTCAGGCCCTGCCAGGGGCTCTCAGCTCTCCCTGGAGCCTTCTCTTCTCCAGGGGAACCCCCCCAGCTCTCCCAGCCTGGCTCCAGAGCAGAGGGGCTCCAGAATCCTGGAATGCTTTGGGTTGGAAGGGATTTTAAAGGCCATTCATTTCCACTTCCCTGCCACGGGCAGGGACACCTCCCACTATCCCAGGTTGCTCCAACCTGGCCTTGGACACTTCCAGGGATCCAGGGGCAGCCACAGCTTCTCTGGGAATTCCATCCCAGCCTCTCCCCACCCTCCCAGCCACCAATTCCTTCCCAATATCCCACCTAAATCTCCCCTTTTCCAGTTTGAAGCCATTCCCTGTGTCCTGTCCCTCCCTCCCTTGTCCCCAGTCCCTCTCCAGCTCTCCTGGAGCCCCTTTTTAGGCCCTGCCAGGGGCTCTCAGCTCTCCCTGGAGCTTTCCCTTCTCCAGGCTGAACAATCCCAGTTTTCCCAGCCTTTCCTCCCAGCAGAGCTTCTCCATCCCTCTGATCATCTCTCTCCAACATCTCCACATCCTTCCAGCTCCAGAGCAGGACCCGGAATCCTCCCCAACCCCAACTCCTTCCCTCGGGCAGGGAGGGAAAACCATTCCATGTGAAACCACCACCTTGCTGAGCAGCAAGGGGGGTCTTTCCTGGTAGGAAATGCCTCTTCCCACTTCCACGTGCCCACAAATCCCAGATAAAATTCCTTAATGAAGCGATACCTACAGGAGGCGGGGCCCCGGCAGGCGGGAGGGGAATTAGTGCAGAGCTGGTCACGCCCTCGGCAAGCTACAAATCAAAAGGATCCATTAGCCACGGAATTAGAGGGATAAGGGGCAGCACACATCAGCAAAAGCACCGTGGGGGAGAAATAAAAGCAATTAATCCAAGGAAATCCATCCCAGGGTGAGGCCTCCCGGGACGCTCGGCGGGGTTTGGGTTTTTAGGGATGTTCAGCAAACTGGGTTTGGGTTTTTAGGGATGTTCAGCAAACTGGGCACGGTGGCAGGGAATGGATGGGATGTTAAAGGGGAAAATATGGTGTGGAAAAGGTGTTAATGCTTCCCAGTGGAGCAGGGAATCTCCCTGGCCACGACGGGGCAGGTTCATCCTGGGAGCCCGGGAGGGGTTTAATGGGATCAGGAAAGCCCAGGATCAAGGCCCAGCTCCAAGCTCAGCCTGTCCAAGAGCTGCCATCCCTGCCCTGGGCACCAAGCTCTGCTCCTGCTTCCCCAAGGGTTGGTCCCTTGGAGGTGGGAGAGGGAGAGATGTTCTTCCCAGAAAACGAGATGTTCTTCCCAGAAAACATCAGCCCAATCCCAGCAGCATTCCCTGAGCTCCTGCCCCAACACGCTGCTCCGAGCCCCATCCCAGACCTGAAACAAGCTGAAAACACCCCATTCCCAGCTACTCCACCAGGAAAACATTCCCTGAGGCTCAGCTCCAACCAGGACACCCCCCCCAGCTCCGGGAGGCTGCTGGGAACGGCCCCTCCATGATTTATCCATGAGCAGAAGGACAAACTCATCCCTTGGGGCTGCACATGGACACCATGGATGTCCTTCCCGAGCTGCTTCCCAGGGGAATGACCCCCTGGAGAACAGGGAATGCAGAGCAGGCAGGACTTCAGCCCTTCCAAAACCCCACTCCGGGTCCATTTCCCAAACCAGAAGGGCTTAGCCTGGAAAAAAGCAGCTTTTCCATGGGTTTGAGGAGGTTTTTCCATCCCTCTGGATGACCACGGTGTGGTTCACGTGCTCGTGAAGTGTTTTGAACTCCAGCTGAACTCCTCTTCCCCCCCTGGATGAGGTGGCCAACCCTCCCCAGCCCTGGAGCAGGGGGGGGATTCACCTCTGCTTGTTTTCCCCCGTTCCCGAGGAGGACAACAGAGGGATCCTTTGTTCCCAACATCCCTCGGAGCAGGGACCAAGGCCAGGCCTTGGCAAGGAGGGAGAAAAGCTCTGGAGCCACCCACTGAAGCACAGCCCTGCACAATCCTGGCTCCTGCTTCCAAGGTCACGGCTGGGAGAGCCCTGGGAATGGGTTCCTGGCCTGGGATTCATCCCTCTTTCCCAGGGAGAAGGAGCAGGATGGTCTCTGCAGGCTGGGAGTGCTCCTTGACCCCCCGGATCTGCCCCCAAACGGGGTGAGAGGACCCTGCTGATCCACCCCACATCCCAACCCCGGCCCCCTCCAGGGCAGGAACAGCTTCCAGCGCCAGGATTTAGGGGTCAGGGAAGGAAAAAGGTGGGAATTTCAGTTTGGCTTTCCAGGAACAAGCTCCCTCCTCTCCCAAAACAAAAGGGAAAGGCAAACAAACAAACAGACAGAGGAGGACAAATGTGGGGGCAAAGGGAACAACTCATCTCAGGGCAGGGGTTGTTTGGGAAGTGTTTGTTCCCGTAAAAAATCATCCAAATTTTCCCCTCTGGAAGGGCTGGAGCGGAGGGGTTTGGCTTTGCCACGTCCCTTTCCCCCTTTTCCTCCTGTTTAAACCATTCCCTGATTTTGATGTGAGTTGGGAGATGTTTTTTCCATCGGCTTTAAACCACCCCAAGGAATGACGTAGGGATTGCAAACCTCTCTCCTGTCCCTCCCTCTGGGATCTCTGCAGCTCCTGTGCTGATTCCCTACTGCTCCTGGAGCTCCAAATACTGGGAACATCTGTATGGAGGGGTGGTTTCATCCCTATCCAGGGGTTCCATCCCCCAAAAGCTGATGGGAGCAGGGTTGGTCACATTCCCCCGAAATCCCTGCGAGGTTTTGGGTGGGAGAGCCCTGGAGATTCCAGGGATTCCCAGAGGGAAGGGCTGAGCTGCTCCACCTCTCCCAGCTCCAGGAGCATCACAGGAAAGGTGCCCACGACTACTGTTGTCCTGGAGGATTTTGGGGAAGAAAGCCCTGCCTGGGGGTCACAAAATCATGGAATCAGGGAATGGGTTGGGTTGGGAAAGACCTTAGAGATGATCCAATCCCACCCCTGCCATGGGCAGGGACACCTTCCACTAGTCCAGGTTGCTCCAACCTGGCCTTGGACACTCCCAGGGATGGGGAGTTGGAGTGGGAGCACCAGCCTGAGGGTGGGATAAGTGGCCAGTCCAGGGTGGAGTCCCACAGCCACGGGATTTGCTGGGAACTGGCCAAAATCCTCATTCCCAGCTTGATTTGGGATCCCAGGCCGAGCCCACCTTGGGATCCAATGGCACCACGGAATCCTTGGGAATAGAAACACTGGGGAGCCACCGAGGGGATGGACAAGGAGCAGGATTGATGCCCCAGTGCCACATCTTCCTGCCCATCCCTGGAAGTGCCCAAGGTTGGGAAAGGTGAGGCAGGAGACACCCCAGGGGCAGATCCTTCCCAGGCTCTTCCAGCCCCAGGTTCCCTGTGGCACCTCCAGCCTTTGGAATGGGGGGAAAGGCAATTCCAGCAGGTGAGCAGGACACCAAAGGGACAGGAGACCACGGGAAGCTGCTCCCAGCTGCTCCTGGGCCACCAGGATCACCCATGGATCACCCATGGATCTGTCCCAGAGGGGACACCCCTGTTGGGGCAGGAACACAGGGATTACAGGAATGGGAAGCTCCAGGGAGGAGAACAGCAGCTCCAGGGGCATGTCCAGCCCAATCCACCCACGAGGGACAGTTGAGATCCCTCAAAATCATGGCATAGGGAGCTTGGAACATCCCTGTCCTTCCCTGCCCGAGCTGTGCAGCTCCACAGAGCCTGGATTGTGGATCCTGCAATCCCAGTCCCACCAGGACCCTCTGCAGAGGGACTGGAGCTGCTGGAAGCAGCAACGGGGTTGGGAAGCAGCAAAGGAACCTTCAAAGGGAGAAAACTGGGAAAAGGAGACCTGACACAGGGTGAGGGTGATGGAACCTCGGGGAGTCTTTGCTTCCAGCCTGGCCCTGGGAAAACTGTCCCATCTCCCAGTTCACCTCCCAGTGCTGGGATAAATCCCTCTGAGGGATTATTTATCCCCCAATCCCTTCTTTGGGACAGTGCCTGTCCTTCCCAAGGGGTGATTCCAGGCCCTGTCCAGCCTCAAACCAAACCCTGCAGTGAGGAGGAGACCCCAGAAGAGCAAACCCAGCCCCTGACACCGAAAGCAGAGAAGGAGGAGGAGTTTGGGGATGTGCAGGTGGAGGAGGGGGGGTGAGAACACAGGTGGAAGCTCCAAAGGGAGGGAGAGAACCAGCCACGGCCTCCAGGGCATCACTTCACCCCTCCAGCCTCCCAGGGTCCCCCAGAGCACCCAGAGGATCCCGTTGTCCCCCCCCTTTCCGTGTTTTCCATACCTGGACAGGGAGCAGGGGCTCCTTGTCGTCGATGTCGATGAGGACGTCGTCCCCAGGCGTGAGGCTCACGTCGTCTGCAGGGAGGGCACGGGATGGGCAGGGCAGCCAGGGGCACCCCAGAGCCTTGGGGTGACACCCTGCACCCCACCCAGAGCCCTCACACCACCCATGGCTTGTGTCCATGATCCCAATCCCATCCAGAGCCCTCACACCACCCAAAAATTCATCTTCATGATCCCAACCTCATCCAGACCCTTCAAAACACCCATGGCTTGTGTCCCTGATCCCAACCTCATCCAGAGCCCTCACACCACCCACGGCTTGTGTCCCTGATCCCAACCACATCCAGAGCCCTCACACCACCCACGGCTCGTGTCCCTGATCCCAACCACATCTTCACAATCCCAACCTTGTCCAGGCCCTCCACAGAACCCAAAAACTCATCCTCATGATCCCAAGCTCTCCCAGAGCCTTGACACCACCCACGGCTCATGTCCCTGATCCCAACCTCATCCAGAGCCCTCACACCACCCAAAAACTCATCTTCATGATTCCAACCTCTCCCAGAGCCTTCACACCACCCACAGCTCGTGTCCCTGATCCCAACCTCATCCAGAGCCCTCACACCACCCACATCCCTCTGCTTTGGGATTTTTGGAGCCACCTGGGCTGGTGGGAGGTGTCCCCGGGCAGGACCGGACGATGTCTCAGGTCCCTCCCCACCCATCCCATTCCCTGCTCCATGAG
>NW_020939174.1:0-8183 GCF_003984885.1 Neopelma chrysocephalum
TGCTTCCTCATCCCTTGGGATAACAGGGAATGGGGTGGAAGCTCTGCCTGATCCCCCAGTTCCTCCCTCCCTTGGATCCCGAAATCCAGCCCTGTGTCACCCCAACGGCTCCGGGGACGTTTTCAATCCCATTTTTTCCCAATCCCGGAGGAAATTCCCTATTTTTAAACCTCATTTTGGTCAGGAAGGCTGAAGCACAAGGATTTTCCCCCCCCTGTGACCACGAGCCCATCCCATGGGATGCATTCCCAACAGAGATCCCAGGAACCTGGGCTTGTCCAGCACAACCCAATTCTCCCACAAATTGTTGGAATGGTTGTTTCAGGCTGGAGAAAGACGTGGAAAGCTGGGAAATTCCCACGCCATGGACAAATCAGCTGCTGGTGGAACTTAATCCCGACCAGCACCTTCCAGGGAAACTGAGGCAGGGCCAGGATCGGGCCCAGGCAGAGCCTGGAGCGGAGCAGCAGCGGGATAATGGGAGCCTCCATCCTTATCCCTGTTCTCCTGCTCACTCTGGCTCTTCCCAGTGGGAATACAGATAATATATATATATAATTACAGCAATAAACCTGCCCAAAGCAGCTGAGCCACCACCTCAGGCTGGGCCTGCTCATCCCTCATGGCCAGAGGCAGAATTCCTGCCGGGGGAAAGCTCTGGAAGCCGGGATGGGATGATCCCTCTGGAAAAGGCCGGGATGTTCAGCTGCCCAGGCCTTTCCCCTGGTTCCTCCAGCCCATCCCAGGACCAGCTCTGGGCTGGAGGGAGGAGGATTTCTCCTTGCAGGGTCTAAAGGGGCTCCAGGAGAGCTGGAGAGGGACTGAGGACAAGGGATGGAGGGACAGGACACAGGGAATGGATTAAAGTTGGAAAAGAGAAGATATAAATTGGATATTGGGAAGGAATTCCTGGCTGGGAGGGTGAGGAGGCCCTGGAATGAGTTTCCCAGAGAAGCTGTGGCTGCCCCTGGATCCCTGGAAGTGTCCAAGGCCAGGTTGGAGCAACCTGGGACAGTGGAAGGTGTCCCTGCCCGTGGAACTGGATGGGCTTTAAGATCCCATCCCATGATTCCATGGTGGGAGTCCAGCATTCCCTGCAGATTGATCAGGGAGGGCTTTCCCCCCTCACCAGGGGTTGTCTCCCAGCTGGGAATAAAAGGAACAGGGGGAACATTCCGGCCTGGCAGCCGTTCCCAGGAGGAGCCATCCAGAGCCAGCAGCTCTTCCAACCCCTGGTAACTGGAGAAGCCGTGAAATGTGTGCTGGGCTCTGGGAGGAGCAGAGCCAGCAAACAACCAATTATCCCAAATCACTCCCAGCTTCGGTGGCTCCGTGGATTTGGCTCCACTGGGCTCCATTCCCGCCTCCTTCCATGGGATGTTTGTGTGGGATAAGGAACAGCTCAGCCAGAGGGACGGTGGGAAAGGACCTGGGAGGGATTCCCGGGGGAATGGGAGCCTCCTCCTTGGAATTCCACAGCTCAGGGGTGTCTCAGGGCTCCTCCTGAGCTCCTCTCCTCTGGGAGATGCCCAGGAATCATGGAATCATGGAATCATGGAATCATGGAATCATGGAATGGCTTGGGTGGGGAGGGACTTTAAAGCCCATCCAGTTCCACAGGCAGGGACACCTCCCACTCTCCCAGGATGCTCCAACCTGGCCTTGGACACTCCCAGGGATCCAGGGGCAGCCACAGCTTCTCTGGGAATTCCATCCCAGCCCCTCCCCACCCTGCCAGGCAGGAATTCCTTCCCCATATCCCATCCCTCCCTCTGGCAGTGTGAACCCATCCTTTGCCATTAACACCACGGTGGGAGGCGGATCCTGGGGAAATCCAAGACCTCCTTCCCAGAATCCACACTAGGCTGGAGCTTTTTAGCTGGAAAAGCCATTTTTCCTAATATTTCCTCCCCAGCTGCAGCCCCTGCCCCTCATCCCACAGCTCCTGCTTTCCTGGGAAGCTCCAAAGCTCTGAAGGAGCAGGAGGAGGGACAGAGACATTCATGGCCCAACTCCATGGGCAGCTTCCCAAACCAGGATGGTTTTCCCAAGGGAACATCCACAAATCCCTGCAAAGTGGGGGTTGTTACATCACATCCCATCATCATCCTGTAGGATCCTGGGGAAAAGCAGGACAAGGGGCCTATTCCTGCCTCCCATTCTGCTGCTTTTATTTTAAATTAATGATTTGCAGCTTTTCTCCTCCTCCTTTTTTTCCCCCCTATTTTATGGGAACTAAACCAAAACCACCCTCCTGTAAATTCCAAATGCCGATGGAAAGGGATGAGGAAGGGATTCATGGAGGGTTTGTGTCCATGGATGGGATCCCAGCACTGCCACCCATCCATCCTCTCCATGGGACACACAAACCAATCCAGGGGGCAATATTTGGGTCCAGAGGGGCTGCAGAGACACAGGGAGAGCCCAACCAGAACTGCTCAGGGATAGATGGAATATTGGGAAAGAATTCCAGCCTGTGAGGGTGCAGAGGCCCTGGCACAGGTTGCCCAGAGAAGCTGGATGAGGGTAATTAAAGAATCCTGGAATGGTTTGGGTGGGAAGGGACATTAAAGCCCATCCAGTCCCACCCCGTGCCATGGGCAGGGACATGGCAGGGACATCCCACTGTCCCAGGTTGCTCCAACCTGGCCTTGGACACTTCCAGGGATCCAGGGGCAGCCACAACTTCTCTGGGAAATTCATTCCAGGGCCTCCCCACCCTCACAGCCAGGAATTCCTTCCCAATATCCCATCTATCCCTGCCTTCTGGCACTGGGGAGCCATTCCCTGTGTGCTGTCCCTCCCTGCCTTGTCCCCAGTCCCTCTCCAGCTCTCCTGGAGCCCCTTCAGGCCCTGCAAGGGGCTCTCAGCTCTCCCTGGAGCCTTCTCTTCTCCAGAGGAACCCCCCCAGCTCTCCCAGCCTGGCTCCAGAGCAGAGGGGCTCCAGAATCCTGGAATGCTTTGGGTTGGAAGGGATTTTAAAGGCCATTCATTTCCACTTCCCTGCCATGGGCAGGGACACCTCCCACTCTCCCAGGTTGCTCCAACCTGGCCTTGGACACTTCCAGGGATCCAGGGGCAGCCACAGCTTCTCTGGGAATTCCATCCCAGCCTCTCCCCACCCTCCCAGCCACCAATTCCTTCCCAATATCCCACCTAAATCTCCCCTTTTCCAGTTTGAAGCCATTCCCTGTGTCCTGTCCCTCCCTCCCTTGTCCCCAGTCCCTCTCCAGCTCTCCTGGAGCCCCTTTTTAGGCCCTGCCAGGGGCTCTCAGCTCTCCCTGGAGCTTTCCCTTCTCCAGGCTGAACAATCCCAGTTTTCCCAGCCTTTCCTCCCAGCAGAGCTGCTCCATCCCTCTGATCATCTCTCTCCAACAGCTCCACGTCCTTCCAGCTCCAGAGCAGGACCCGGAATCCTCCCCAACCCCAACTCCTTCCCTCGGGCAGGGAGGGAAAACCATTCCATGTGAAACCACCACCTTGCTGAGCAGCAAGGGGGGTCTTTCCCGGTAGGAAATGTCTCTTCCCACTTCCACGTGCCCACAAATCCCGGATAAAATTCCTTAATGAATTGGAAGTGAAGCGATACCTACAGGAGGCGGGGCCCCGGCAGGCGGGAGGGGAATTAGTGCAGAGCTGGTCACGCCCTCGGCAAGCTACAAATCAAAAGGATCCATTAGCCACGGAATTAGAGGGATAAGGGGGAGCACACATCAGCAAAAGCACCGTGGGGGAGAAATAAAAGCAATTAATCCAAGGAAATCCATCCCAGGGTGAGGCCTCCCGGGACGCTCGGCGGGGTTTGGGTTTTTAGGGATGTTCAGCAAACTGGGTTTGGGTTTTTAGGGATGTTCAGCAAACTGGGCACGGTGGCAGGGAATGGATGGGATGTTAAAGGGGAAAATATGGTGTGGAAAAGGTGTTAATGCTTCCCAGTGGAGCAGGGAATCTCCCTGGCCACGACGGGGCAGGTTCATCCTGGGAGCCCGGGAGGGGTTTAATGGGATCAGGAAAGGCCAGGATCAAGGCCCAGCTCCAAGCTCAGCCTGTCCAAGAGCTGCCATCCCTGCCCTGGGCACCAAGCTCTGCTCCTGCTTCCCCAAGGGTTGGTCCCTTGGAGGTGGGAGAGGGAGAGATGTTCTTCCCAGAAAACGAGATGTTCTTCCCAGAAAACATCAGCCCAATCCCAGCAGCATTCCCTGAGCTCCTGCCCCAACACGCTGCTCCGAGCCCCATCCCAGACCTGAAACAAGCTGAAAACACCCCATTCCCAGCTGCTCCACCAGGAAAACATTCCCTGAGGCTCAGCTCCAACCAGGACACCCCCCCCAGCTCCGGGAGGCTGCTGGGAACGGCCCCTCCATGATTTATCCATGAGCAGAAGGACAAACTCATCCCTTGGGGCTGCACATGGACACCATGGATGTCCTTCCCGAGCTGCTTCCCAGGGGAATGACCCCCTGGAGAACAGGGAATGCAGAGCAGGCAGGACTTCAGCCCTTCCAAAACCCCACTCCGGGTCCATTTCCCAAACCAGAAGGGCTTAGCCTGGAAAAAAGCAGCTTTTCCATGGGTTTGAGGAGGTTTTTCCATCCCTCTGGATGACCACGGTGTGGTTCACGTGCTCGTGAAGTGTTTTGAACTCCAGCTGAACTCCTCTTCCCCCCCTGGATGAGGTGGCCAACCCTCCCCAGCCCTGGAGCAGGGGGGGGATTCACCTCTGCTTGTTTTCCCCCGTTCCCGAGGAGGACAACAGAGGGATCCTTTGTTCCCAACATCCCTCGGAGCAGGGACTGAGGCCAGGCCTTGGCAAAGAAGGGAGAAAAGCTCTGGAGCCACCCACTGAAGCACAGCCCTGCACAATCCTGGCTCCTGCTTCCAAGGTCACGGCTGGGAGGGCCCTGGGAATGGGTTCCTGGCCTGGGATTCATCCCTCTTTCCCAGGGAGAAGGAGCAGGATGGTCTCTGCAGGCTGGGAGTGCTCCTTGACCCCCCGGATCTGCCCCCAAACGGGGTGAGAGGACCCTGCTGATCCACCCCACATCCCAACCCCGGCCCCCTCCAGGGCAGGAACAGCTTCCAGCGCCAGGATTTAGGGGTCAGGGAGGGAAAAAGGTGGGAATTTCGGTTTGGCTTTCCAGGAACAAGCTCCCTCCTCTCCCAAAACAAAAGGGAAAGGCAAACAAACAAACAGACAGAGGAGGACAAATGTGGGGGCAAAGGGAACAACTCATCTCAGGGCAGGGGTTGTTTGGGAAGTGTTTGTTCCCGTAAAAAATCATCCAAATCTTCCCCTCTGGAAGGGCTGGAGCGGAGGGGTTTGGCTTTGCCACGTCCCTCTCCCCCTTTTCCTCCCGTTTCAACCGTTCCCTGAATTTGATGTGAGTTGGGAGATGTTTTTTCCATCGGCTTTAAACCACCCCAAGGAATGACGTAGGGATTGCAAACCTCTCTCCTGTCCCTCCCTCTGGGATCTCTGCAGCTCCTGTGCTGATTCCCTGCTGCTGGGAGCAGCCCCTGGAGCTCCAAATGCTGGGAACATCCGTATGGAGGGGTGGTTTCATCCCTATCCAGGGGTTCCATCCCCCAAAAGCTGATGGGAGCAGGGTTGGTCCCATCCCCCTGAAATCCCTGCGAGATTTGGAGTGGGAGAGCCCCGGAGATTCCAGGGATTCCCAGAGGGAAGGGCTGAGCTGCTCCACCTCTCCCAGCTCCAGGAGCACCACAGGAAAGGTGCACACGACTACTGCTGTCCTGGAGGATTTTGGGGAAGAAAGCCCTGCCTGGGGGTCACAAAATCATGGAATCAGGGAATGGGTTGGGTTGGGAAAGACCTTAGAGATGATCCAATCCCACCCCTGCCATGGGCAGGGACACCTTCCACTAGTCCAGGTTGCTCCAACCTGGCCTTGGACACTTCCAGGGATGGGAACTTGGAGTGGGAGCACCAGCCTGGGGGTGGGATAAGTGGCCTGGACAGGTTGGAGTCCCACAGCCACGGGATTTGCTGGGAACTGGCCAAAATCTTCATTCCCAGCTTGATTTGGGATCCCAGGCCGAGCCCACCCTGGGATCCAATGGCACCACGGAATCCTTGGGAATAGAAACACTGGGGAGCCACCGAGGGGATGGACAAGGAGCAGGATTGATGCCCCAAGTGCCACATCTTCCTGCCCATCCCTGGAAGTGCCCAAGGCCGGGAAAGGTGAGGCAGGAGACACCCCAGGGGCAGATCCTTCCCAGGCTCTTCCAGCCCCAGGTTCCCTGTGGCACCTCCAGCCTTTGGAATGGGGGGAAAGGCAATTCCAGCAGGTGAGCAGGACACCAAAGGGACAGGAGACCACGGGAAGCTGCTCCCAGCTGCTCCTGGGCCACCAGGATCACCCATGGATCACCCATGGATCTGTCCCAGAGGGGACACCCCTGTTGGGGCAGGAACACAGGGATTACAGGAATGGGAAGCTCCAGGGAGGAGAACAGCAGCTCCAGGGGCATGTCCAGCCCAATCCACCCACGAGGGACAGTTGAGATCCCTCAAAATCATGGCATAGGGAGCTTGGAACACCCCTCTCCTTCCCTGCCCTGAGATCCCTCAAACTCACGGCACAGGGAGCTTGGAACATCCCTGTCCTTCCCTGCCCGAGCTGTGCAGCTCCACAGAGCCTGGATTGTGGATCCTGCAATCCCAGTCCCACCAGGACCCTCTGCAGAGGGACTGGAGCTGCTGGAAGCAGCAACGGGGTTGGGAAGCAGCAAAGGAACCTTCAAAGGGAGAAAACTGGGAAAAGGAGACCTGACACAGGGTGAGGATGATGGAACCTCGGGGAGTTTTTGCTTCCAGCCTGGCCCTGGGAAAACTGTCCCATCTCCCAGTTCACCTCCCAGTGCTGGGATAAATCCCTCCAAGGGATTATTTATCCCTCCAATCCCTTCTTCGGGACAGTGCCTGTCCTTCCCAAGGGGTGACTCCAGGCCCTGTCCAGCCTCAAACCAAACCCTGCAGTGAGGAGGAGACCCCAGAAGAGCAAACCCAGCCCCTGACACCGAAAGCAGAGAAGGAGGAGGAGTTTGGGGATGTGCAGGTGGAGGAGGGGGGGTGAGAACACAGGTGGAAGCTCCAAAGGGAGGGAGAGAACCAGCCACGGCCTCCAGGGCATCACTTCACCCCTCCAGCCTCCCAGGGTCCCCCAGAGCACCCAGAGGATCCCGTTGTCCCCCCCCTTTCCGTGTTTTCCATACCTGGACAGGGAGCAGGGGCTCCTTGTCGTCGATGTCGATGAGGACGTCGTCCCCGGGTGTGAGGCTCACGTCGTCTGCAGGGAGGGCACGGCGTGGGCAGGGCAGCCAGGGGCACCCCAGAGCCTTGGGGTGACACCCTGCACCCCACCCAGAGCCCTCACAGTACCCATGGCTTGTGTACATGATCCCAACCCCACCCAGAGCCCTCACACCACCCATGGCTTGTGTCCATGATCCCAACCTCTCCCAGAGCCCTCACACCACCCACGGCTCGTGTCCATGATCCCAATCCCATCCAGAGCCCTCACACCACCCAAAAATTCATCTTCATGATCCCAACCTCATCCAGACCCTTCAAAACACCCATGGCTTGTGTCCCTGATCCCAACCACATCCAGAGCCCTCACACCACCCACGGCTCATGTCCATGATCCCAACCCCATCCAGAGCCCTCACACCACCCAAAAATTCATCTTCATGATCCCAACCTCATCCAGAGCCCTCACACCACCCACGGCTTGTGTCCCTGATCCCAACCTCATCCAGACCCTTCACACCACCCACGGCTCGTGTCCCTGATCCCAACCACATCTTCACAATCCCAACCTTGTCCAGGCCCTCCACAGAACCCAAAAACTCATCCTCATGATCCCAAGCTCTCCCAGAGCCTTGACACCACCCACGGCTCATGTCCCTGATCCCAACCTCATCCAGAGCCCTCACACCACCCAAAAACTCATCTTCATGATTCCAACCTCTCCCAGAGCCTTCACACCACCCACAGCTCGTGTCCCTGATCCCAACCTCATCCAGAGCCCTCACACCACCCACATCCCTCTGCTTTGGGATTTTTGGAGCCACCTGGGCTGGTGGGAGGTGTCCCCGGGCAGGACCGGACGATGTCTCAGGTCCCTCCCCACCCATCCCATTCCCTGCTCCATGAG
>NW_020939175.1:0-4885 GCF_003984885.1 Neopelma chrysocephalum
CCCCCCCCCAGGGCCCTCACCACTTCCATGTAGAGCACGGAGACGTCGAAGTTGGGGTTCTTCTTGACGTTCTTGATGACGCAGGACTGCACAAGCTGCCCCCCGCACTCCACCAGCAGGCTGGGAGAGGTCACACTGGCCAGCTGGAAGCTCTTGAGGTTCCTCAGCCCCCAGGCCAGGATCTGCAGGGGAGGGGACAGCAGAGACTGAGCCACACACCCCGTGCCCGATGCCCCCCGTGGCACTGAGTGCCACGGCCAGGCCTTCCTGGGACACCTCCAGGGCTGGGCACTCCAAACCTCCCTGGGCAGCCCCTGCCAGTGCCTGACCACCCTTTCCAGGGGGAAATTCCTCCTGATGTCCAACCTGAGCCTCCCCTGGCACAGTTGGAGGCTGTTCCCTCTCCTCCTGTCCCTTGTTTTTTGGGAAAAGGGTCCAAACATCTCCCCGGCTCCCCCCTCCTGTCAGGGAGTTGTGAAGACCAAGAAGGTCCCTCTGGAGCCTCCTTTTCTCCAGCCCCCCAGGCTCTGGGGGTTCTCTGCATCCCAAGGCCTGGTTTGGATCCCATTCCTGGGTCTCCTGCCCCGCTGGGGTGGCACAGCCAGGCTGTGCCCCGTCCCAGCTCACCTCGATGGCCGTAACCCTGTCCCCATGACCCTGTCCCTGCTCACCTTGATGGCCATAACCCCGTCCCCTGTCCCCTCTCACCTCAATGGCCATGACCCCATGATCCTGTCCCCTCTCACCTCGATGGCCATGACTCTGTGCCTGCTCACCTTGATGGCCACAACCCCGTGACCCTGTGCCCCTGTCCCCTCTCACCTCGATGTCCTCATAACCCTGCCCCCTCTCACCTCTATGGCCATGACCCCATGACCCTGTTCCTGCTCACCTCGATGTCCCCATGACCCTGTCCCCATGACCCTGTCCCCTCTCACCTTGATGTCCCCATGACCCCCATCCCCTGTCCCCTCTCACCTTGATGGCCATGACCCTGTCCCCATGACCCTGTCCCCTCTCACCTCGATGGCCGTGACCCTGTCCCCTGTCCCTGCTCACCTCGATGGCCATGACCCCATGACCCGGTCCCCTCTCACCTCAATGGCCGTGACCTCGTCCTTGTGCCCCTGTCCTCTCTCACCTCAATGGTCATGACCCCATGACCCTGTCCCCACTCACCTCGATGGCCATGACCCTGTCCCCGTGCCCCTGTCCCCTATCCCCTCTCACCTCGATGGCTGTGACCCCGTCCCCTGTCCCCTCTCACCTCAATGGCCAAGACCCCATGCCCATGACCCTGTCCCCTCTCACCTTGATGGTCATGACCCCGTGACCCTGTGCCCCCGTCCCCTCTCACCTCGATGTCCCCATCCCCTGTCCCCTCTCAACTCTATGGCCATGACCCCATGATCCTGTCCCCTCTCGCCTCGATGTCCCCATGACCCCCGTCCCCTGTCCCCTCTCACCTCGATGGTCGTGACCCCATAACCCTGTCCCCTCTCACCTCGATGTCCCTGTGCCCCTGTCCCCTCTCACCTCGATGGCCATGACCCCAATGACCCCATCCCCATGACCCCATCCCCTCTCACCTCGATGGCCATGACCCCGTCCCCATGACCCCATGACCCTGTCCCTGCTCACCTCGATGTCCCCATGTCCCCATGCCCCCGTCCCCCCTCACCTCGATGGCCGTGCGCTGCAGGACGGGCCTGATGCCCTGGGGCACCATGTAAATGTTGGGCTCCCGCTGCGGGGGTGGGTAGGGAAGGTCGGAATCCTCCGGCTGAGGGGGCAGAGACAGGGAAAGGACATGTCAGGAACCCCGGGATGGGACACCCACCCCCTCCCCACACTGGATCCCCCTGGAGCCTCCATCTCTCCGCCAAACTCATCTCCCTCTGGAAGTCCAGGACATCCAGAGGGGGAGATGAGGGTTGGGGGGAGGATTTCACTGGAAAACTGGGTTTCTCCCTTTCATCCGAGCCTGGAGAAGATCAAACACCTGCTGGGAGCGATCCCTGAGCATTCCCAGGGAATCAGGAAGGATCTGGCCTCCAGCAAGTTCAGCCCCTTTTAGGGAAGGGGGGGTGGAAGCACCTCTGTCCCACCAGGATCCCGGTGGGACGGTTCCAGAGGGATGAGGAGAAGGGAGGAAGCAGCAGCAGCAAGGTCAGAGCTGGGCAGAGTGAGGTGCCGGGAGCAATTCCCAAAAAAAGTAGTGATTTAGTGGGAGCAGCAGCGTGGGATGGGGGGCTGGCATCGCCCCTGGATGTGGGAAGGGGTTGCTGTTCCTACAAACCCCATCAACCACCATCCCATGGGACAAGCCACCCCTGCACAGTGCCCGGGGAGGGAGAGCTCCAGCAGGGTGATCCCAAATCTGGGAAGCACGTGAGGGATTCAGAATTTGCCTCCTGAGAGGAGCAAAGCAGGAGTCAGAATTCCCTGGACACTCGTGTTCCTCTGGATCTGAATCTTCCAGCCCAGAGTCACCAAAAAAGCAGGAATGAAAGGAAAACCTCGGAAAATGCCACCCCTCCAACAAGGGTAAGTTGGGAGCAATTTGGGAACCTGGAATTCTTTCCAGGCTGGAATATCACTGCATTAAATCCAGTGTGATTCTGTTCCAGTCCCAGGAGTGGGGCAGGTTTCTATCTGGGCACAAAGAAATGCTCCCCAAAGGGATTTTCCACGTGGAACATAGAGAATCATGGAATCATGGAACAGTTTGGGTTGGAAAGGAACCTTAAGGATCATCCAGTTCCAAGCCCTTGCCATGGAGCTTTAATTCCCATTGGGAATTGCTGGATCAAGCTGGAGGCTTTGGGTAATTCCCTTCTGGGGCAGATATCCAGGTTTCCCACCTGGAGAAGTCCCCCATCCCACGATCCATGTGCTCACAGAGGGGGTTAGTGCCAGTAGGGAATGGGAAGATTATCCAGGAGGTGAAGGAAGAGCATCCCCAGCATCACCTGGGAACCCCCTGCTTCCCAAAATCCTTCACCTGAGGCTGCTCCCACCCGGAATCACGGAATGGTTTGGGTTGGAAGGGACCTTAGTGATCAATCCTTGGGGAAATCCATATGGGATGAAGGGAAAACTCGAGGGAAGAGCTCCTGCCTGTCCCTAAACCCTCTCCAGGTTCAGCTTTGGAAGCCCCAGGGGACACTTGGCTTCCAACCCTGCCCCATCTCCAGCTGTCCCTGAGTCCTTCTTGCTCCCTGCTGCTCTCCCAGGGCTTTTCCAGTGGCTCTCCTGGCCCTCAGTGATTCCAGGAGGATCAGATGGGACAGCAGGGAGCAGGGAATGCTGGGGATGAGGCAGGAGCGGGGAGGGATCAGGGAACAAGCAATTCCCAGGCCCAGCTCCCACCCACAGCCAGGAAAACACCTGCTGGCACCGGGATGGCCTGGACAAGGACAAATCAGAGGGAATTCCAGGGGGAGGGAGCTCTGGAGCTCGGCTGATCCCAGCCTGGCTGGGAGCCAGGGCTGGAAGAGCAAAGGGAGAAGCCAACACAGAGCCGGGGCTGGGAGCATCTCCCAGTTGGAATGGCAGTTCCAAGAAGGGCTTAAATCCCACAGTTTGGAGGGGATTTGGCCCCAAAAGCAGAGATGGAGCAGGAGGATGGTCCCAGCCCAATCCTCCAGGAGCACCACGAGCCGGATTCTCCCCACGGCGCTGGCCCCAAACTTTGGGATGAGGCTCAGGGGGATGGGGTGGGATAAGGGGTCCCACAGGGCAGGAGAGCCAGGCCAGGCCCCTCTGGAGGAGCTGCTCTCCCCCGAGAGTCCCTGCTGGGATTTTGCTTGGATTTCTGGGAAAAGGAAGGGGGATGGAGGGGAGCAAAATACCCATCGGAGGAGCCCCTCGGAGAACAAGGCCGGGAGGCAGAGCTGTGGAATTCCCCATCCGGAGATGGGAAGAGAGGGAGGAGAAAGAGCAGAGAGATGATTATGGTCACAGCAACTCATGGGGACAGAGGGGTGGGTCCTGCTCCCTCGGGAAAAGTATCTTGGGAAATGTGCTCATCCCATCCAATCCAACCTTTCGTGAAAGGAAAACCTCGGAAAATGCCACCCCTCCAACAAGGGCAGTTGGGAGCAATTTAGGATCCCATTTCCTGGGAATGTGGCCAGGCCCCAGGTCCTTCCCTGGCTCATCTCCCGGATTTTGGGGTCACCTGGCTCCAAGGGCCACCCCAACGCTCCAACAGATCCCTGCCTGGAGTTTTCCAGGATGGAACTTCCCCCCCCCATGGTGATCTGCTCCAAAGGAACCACGAGGGCTGGGGAGAGACCTGGACAGGTTGGGATCCTGGTCTTGGAATCACAGAACCATGGGATAGTTTGGGTTGGATTGGAAGGTCATCCAGTCCAAACCTCCTGGAATGAGCAGGGACACCTCCCACTATCCCAGCTTGCTCCAGGTCCCATCCAACCCAACCCTGAACTTTTCCAGGGATGGGGCAGCCACCACCTCCCTGATGGGAATATTTCCTTCAGATCCACTGGAACAGTCCAGGAAATCCTCAATTCCTGGCCAATTCCCCGGGAAAAGGTGGCAGCTGGGATTCCAGCTGAGGTGCAGCCGAGGGGCAGCCCAGCATTCCAGCTTTTCCATGCGTGCTTTGGGAAGGGGGGAACTCCTCACACACACACACATCCCAGGGGGGTGGGATGGATCCCAACATGCTTCCCAATCCCACGTTGACTTTCCCTGCCATGGGTCAAGCACAGAGTCCACCCACCCCGTCCTGTCCCCAAAATCCAGATGCTCCCGGAAAAAGGGACTCCCCAAATCTGACCCAGCCCAAGGTGAAAAGCAAGGAATCCTTTTAAAGACTCACCTCGTCCAGGCTGGAGGACAAATCACTCTGGGAAAG
>NW_020939176.1:0-1278 GCF_003984885.1 Neopelma chrysocephalum
CTCCTCCTCTCCTCTGGATCCCGCTGCTCCTTCCCCTCCAGTGCTTCCCACAAACCCTCGGGTTGGATTCACCACCCAAACCCCATCCTTGCATCCCAACGGCTCCTTCTTCCCATGTTCCCCAAAAAATAGTGACCTCAGCCACTCTTCCTGTCGACCTGGACCCTTTGGAAAAGGTCCTTGAGCATCCCCAGGATTTCTCTGGAGAGCAGAGCTTTCCACAGGCCTGGAAGCAGAGGAGGGTTCTCCAGCCCTGTCCCAGCCTGGAATGTCTCCGGAGGCTCTGCCAAAGCCAGGGAAGGCAAACCCACTCCGGATTTTTTTCCCTGCCTTTGTCTCCATCCCCAGAATCTGTCCCATGAGTGGGTTTGTGTTGCTGAGAGGGGACTTTTCTGGGATCTCCACCATCCCTGGCGAGGTTGGAGAAGATCTTTAGGATCAAATCCAAACATCCACTCGGCCCCACCACGGACACGGCCCCACGTGCCACATCCACAGGATTTCTGGACACTTCCAGGGATTGGGAATCCAAACCTCCCTGGGCAGCCCCTGCCAAGGCCTCACCACCCTTTCCAGGAGGGAATTTTCCATAATATCCCACCTGAGCCTCCCCTGGCACAGCTGGAGGCCGTTCCCTCTCCTCCTGTCCCTTGTTCCCTGGGAGCAGAGCCCGACCCCCCCCGGCTCCAACCTCCTTCCAGGGAATTTTAGGGATCCAGAAGGTCTCCCCTGAGCCTCCTTTTCTCCAGGCTGAGCCCCCCCAGCTCCCTCAGCCTCTCCTGCTGCTCCAGGCCCTTTCCAGCTCCTTCCCTGGATGTGCTCCAGCCCCTCCATGTCTCTCTTGTGAGGGGCTCAAAACCAACCCCAAAATTCCAGGGGCTCAGCAGTGCCCAGCACAGGGACAATTTAGGATTTCCATGGAAAACGGGGTGTCACAGGCAGATTTCAGCCTGTTTTCCATGGAATTCCTTCCTTGAGAGAAGATGTGGCAGTGCCATGATCAGGAATGATCTGTGCTGACCCCTCTGATCAAACCACAACACCCCAAAAATGCACATTTAGGACATCTGGGAAGAGCCACAACTAAAGCAGCTCTGATCCTTTGGAAGTCCCTCTTCCCATTCCAGAACTGGCCCGGGATGATCCACCACTCCTGAAAAAATCCCCAAACTGGAAACAAATCCCAGGGAAGGATTTGGGGAGGAATGGGGGGGAAAAGACACAAAATAACCCTAAAAACCAACCAAATAATGTCTGAGCAGAAGCATCCTGATGAAT
>NW_020939177.1:0-895 GCF_003984885.1 Neopelma chrysocephalum
CCCCCCCCCAGGGCCCTCACCACTTCCATGTAGAGCACGGAGACGTCGAAGTTGGGGTTCTTCTTGACGTTCTTGATGATGCAGGACTGCACGAGCTGCCCCCCGCACTCCACCAGCAGGCTGGGAGAGGTCACACTGGCCAGCTGGAAGCTCTTGAGGTTCCTCAGCCCCCAGGCCAGGATCTGCAGGGGAGGGGACAGCAGAGACTGAGCCACACACCCCGTGCCCCATCCCCACCTTGTCCCCCAGCCCAGAGCACTGAGTGCCATGTTCTGTCATTCCATGGACACCTCCAGGGCTGGGCACTCCAAACCTCCCTGGGCAGCCCCTGCCAAGGCCTCACCACCCTTTCCAGGAGGAAATTCCTCCTGATGTCCAACCTGAGCCTCCCCTGGCACAGCTGGAGGCCGTTCCCTCTCCTCCTGTCACTCATTTTTTGGGAAAAAGGGTCCAAACATCCCCCCAGCTCCCCCCTCCTGTCAGGGAGTTGTGAAGACCAAGAAGGTCCCTCTGGAGCCTCCTTTTCTCCAGCCCCCCAGGCTCTGGGGGTTCTCTGCATCCCAAGGCCTGGTTTGGATCCCATTCCCGGGTCTCCTGCCCCGCTGGGGTGGCACAGCCAGGCTGTGCCCCGTCCCAGCTCACCTCAATGGCCATAACCCCGTCCCCTGTCCCCTCTCATCTCAATGGCCATGACCCCATGATCCTGTCCCCTCTCACCTCAATGGCCATGACTCTGTCCCCATGACCCTGTGCCTGCTCACCTTGATGGCCATGACCCCATGACCCTGTCCCCTCTCACCTCAATGGCCGTGACCCCACCCCCTGTCCCTGCTCACCTCAATGACTGAGACCCCGTCCCCATCCCCTGTCCCCTCTCACCTCGATGTCCCCGTGC
>NW_020939178.1:0-1577 GCF_003984885.1 Neopelma chrysocephalum
TTGGAGTGGCTGGGATGGGGATTGGAGTGGCTGGGATGGGGATTGGAATGGCTGGGATGAGGGATTGGAGTGGCTGGGATGGGGGATTGGCTGGGATGGGGGATTGGAGGAATTTTATGGGAATTTAAGGGAAATTTAAGGGAAATAAATTTTCCCCTGCAGCGTTCTGTGTCCGATTTTCCCTAATTTCCATTATTTCCATAATTTCCACTATCCAATTTTCACTGGCATTATCCCACACACCCCAACTCAATCCCTGTTTCCTTCCCTCCACGAAATTCCCACATTGATCATCCTATTGCACCAAGTGATCCAAGGAACACCAGGTGGAAGAATCACATCCATTTGTACCTTCCCAAGGGAGAAACTCCCTATTAAACCAATCATGTCCCTGAATCCCAAACCAAAGCTCTTCTTCCCATCAGTGCTACATCCCAACCCATGTTCCCCTCAGGAATTTGGAGGCAGCTCCTTCCTTTCCCTCCTCTTTAGTTCTTGCACAGGGAGACATCCACAATTCCAGAGGTTCCCACCAAAGCATCCCTGTGGAAACGCCCCCTCTCCAGACCAACCAAGCCACCTTGGAAGTTCACCTGGAGACCACTTGGCCACCACTGCACCAACATCCATCCTTGCCCAGCCCAGAGGGGTCTTTCCTGGGCGGATCCCCCTCTTCAACCCCCTCCCACACAAACCCACCTCTAACCCCAACCCCACCAACGCGGATCCTTCACACCCCTTTCCCAACAATACGAGGGTCAAACAACACCATGGCAAAGCTGAGCCTTGCACAGTTCATCTGTGAAGGTCCCAGACGCCAATTCCAGCCCAGAATTCCCGGGAGAAGGCAGGAATTCCTCCCTGCTCACCTTCTTAGCCACGTGGCACATCTGCTCGGCCGGCAGGTAGTCGAAGGGGAAGACGAACCTCCAGTTGAAGTTGCCCTCTCCCCCCATGGACCTGTAGTGCACGTCCGTCTTCTGCTTGTTCTCCTCGTGCCCCACCAGCCACCTGCAAAGCACACACAGAGCCCGTGGAAAACCGGGAATGCGCAGACAGAGCCCACGGAAAACCGGGAACGCAACGAGGATTCACCGGCGCAAAGGATGGGAGCAGGAAATGGGATGTTCCTCATTCCTGCTGGGATTCCCTTTTCCAGCTGAGCGCTGCAGCTGCTGGAGTTTTTATTTCCCTTTCCAGGATTCCCAAGGTCTCTACATGTCCATGTTGTCACGGGAGCATCCAAGAGATCCAAAGAAAAATGACGTCTCCAAGTTCTGAGCCCAGTGGGGACGTGCCTTCCAAAAAAATGGATCTATCCATGGAGAGGTTTGGATTCATCCATGTAGAGGTTTGGATCTATCCATGGGGAGGTCTGGATCCATCCATGGAGAAGGATGGAACCATAGCTGGAGACAGGTGGATCCATACATGGAGAGGTTTGGATCTCTCCAGGAAGAGGATGGATCCATGTCTGGAGAGGGGTGGATCCATCCATGGAAAGGGTGGATTCATCCATGGAGAGAGGCAGATCCATAGCTATAGAGGTTTGGATCTATCCATGGAAAGGTTTGGAT
>NW_020939179.1:0-2604 GCF_003984885.1 Neopelma chrysocephalum
TTGGAGTGGCTGGGATGGGGATTGGAGTGGCTGGGATGGGGATTGGAATGGCTGGGATGAGGGATTGGAGTGGCTGGGATGGGGGATTGGCTGGGATGGGGGATTGGAGGAATTTTATGGGAATTTAAGGGAAATTTAAGGGAAATAAATTTTCCCCTGCAGCGTTCTGTGTCCGATTTTCCCTAATTTCCATTATTTCCATAATTTCCACTATCCAATTTTCACTGGCATTATCCCACACACCCCAACTCAATCCCTGTTTCCTTCCCTCCACGAAATTCCCACATTGATCATCCTATTGCACCAAGTGATCCAAGGAACACCAGGTGGAAGAATCACATCCATTTGTACCTTCCCAAGGGAGAAACTCCCTATTAAACCAATCATGTCCCTGAATCCCAAACCAAAGCTCTTCTTCCCATCAGTGCTACATCCCAACCCATGTTCCCCTCAGGAATTTGGAGGCAGCTCCTTCCTTTCCCTCCTCTTTAGTTCTTGCACAGGGAGACATCCACAATTCCAGAGGTTCCCACCAAAGCATCCCTGTGGAAACGCCCCCTCTCCAGACCAACCAAGCCACCTTGGAAGTTCACCTGGAGACCACTTGGCCACCACTGCACCAACATCCATCCTTGCCCAGCCCAGAGGGGTCTTTCCTGGGCGGATCCCCCTCTTCAACCCCCTCCCACACAAACCCACCTCTAACCCCAACCCCACCAACGCGGATCCTTCACACCCCTTTCCCAACAATACGAGGGTCAAACAACACCATGGCAAAGCTGAGCCTTGCACAGTTCATCTGTGAAGGTCCCAGACGCCAATTCCAGCCCAGAATTCCCGGGAGAAGGCAGGAATTCCTCCCTGCTCACCTTCTTAGCCACGTGGCACATCTGCTCGGCCGGCAGGTAGTCGAAGGGGAAGACGAACCTCCAGTTGAAGTTGCCCTCTCCCCCCATGGACCTGTAGTGCACGTCCGTCTTCTGCTTGTTCTCCTCGTGCCCCACCAGCCACCTGCAAAGCACACACAGAGCCCGTGGAAAACCGGGAATGCGCAGACAGAGCCCACGGAAAACCGGGAACGCAACGAGGATTCACCGGCGCAAAGGATGGGAGCAGGAAATGGGATGTTCCTCATTCCTGCTGGGATTCCCTTTTCCAGCTGAGCGCTGCAGCTGCTGGAGTTTTTATTTCCCTTTCCAGGATTCCCAAGGTCTCTACATGTCCATGTTGTCACGGGAGCATCCAAGAGATCCAAAGAAAAATGACGTCTCCAAGTTCTGAGCCCAGTGGGGACGTGCCTTCCAAAAAAATGGATCTATCCATGGAGAGGTTTGGATTCATCCATGTAGAGGTTTGGATCTATCCATGGGGAGGTCTGGATCCATCCATGAAGAAGGATGGAACCATAGCTGGAGACAGGTGGATCCATACATGGAGAGGTTTGGATCTCTCCAGGAAGAGGATGGATCCATGTCTGGAGAGGGGTGGATCCATCCATGGAGAGGGTGGATTCATCCATGGAGAGAGGCAGATCCATAGCTATAGAGGTTTGGATCCATCCATGGAGAGGGTGGAACCATCCATGGAGAGAGGTGGATCCATCATTGAAGAGGGGTGGATCCACCCATGCAGAGATTTGGATCCTGCCATGGAGAAGTTTGGATCCATCCATGGATAGAGTGGATCCATCCATGGATAGAGCAGATCCATCATTGGAGAGGGTGGATCCATTCATGGAGAGATTTGGATCACTCCATGGAGAAGTCTGGATCTATCCATGGAGAGAGGTGGATCCATAGCTATAGAGGTTTGGATCCATCCATGGAGAGAGGCAGATCCATCATTGGAGAGGTTTGGATCCATCCATGGAGAGGTTTGGATCCATCCATGGAGAGGTTTGGATCCATTCATGGAGAGATTTGGATCCCTCCATGGAGAAGTTTGGATCCATCCATGGAGAGGGTGGAACGATCCATGGAGAGGGGTGGATCCATCCATGGAGAGAGGTGGATCCATCCCTGGAGAGGTGTGATGGTTCATCCCCGCAGGATCTATGTCCATCCCAGCAGGATCCACGTCCATCCCAGCAGGATCCATGCCCACCCCATGCCCACAATGTTGCTCCCAGCCCCGTTCTCCCCCTTTTCCCGCTGTTCCCACTCTGGAATCCAGGCTCCCCGGGGTGGGAGCACTGACCCTTTGACGTAGATGTCGCTCATCTTCTCCCCGGTGATACTCAGGTCGTCCAGGATCACATCCCGGGTGTTCCAGATGATGCAGCGCAGGTAGAACCTGGAGAACCCGGAGAACCCGGGAACAGCCGGCGTGAGCAGCTGGGAACCTCAGTCCCATCCCATCATTCCCTGGGGATGATCCCACATGGGAACCTCAGTCTCATCCCACCCGGTCCTGCCACCAGCCCTCATTCCCTGGGGATGATCCCACGTGGGAACCTCAGTCCCTTCCCACCTGGTCCTGCCATGAGCCCTCATTCCCTAGGGACAATCCCATGTGGGAACCTCATTCCCTTCCCACCCAGGCAGCCAGTCCTGCCACCAGCCGTCATTCCCTGGGGATGATCCCACATGGGAAGGTGAATCCCAT
>NW_020939180.1:0-2659 GCF_003984885.1 Neopelma chrysocephalum
TCCATCTCATCTCCCCTTTTCCTGCAGCACCTCCCTCCCCTCCAACCACTCCCAAAATTCCAGCTGGAAACCTCTCCCCAAAATTCCGGGTGGAAACCACTCCCATAATTCTGGGTAGAAACTGCTCCCAAAATTCCAGCTGTAAACCTCTCCCAAAATTCCAAAGGGAAACCACTCCCATAATTCTGGGTGGAAACCTCTCCCAAAATTCCAGAGGGAAACCGTTCCCATAATTCTGCGTGGAAAACTCTCCCAAAATTCCGGGGAGAAAACTCTCCCAAAATTCCAGAGAGAAACCTCTCCCAAAATTCCAGGTGGAAACCTCTCCCAAAATTCCGGGGGGAAACCTCTCCCAAAATTCCAGGTGGAAACCTCTCCCAAAATTCCAGCTGGAAAACTCTCCCAAAATTCCAGGTGGAAACCTTTCCAAAAATTCCAGGTGGAAACCTCTCCCAATATTCCAAGGGGAAACCTCTCCCAAAATTCCAGGGGGAAATAATAAAAGGAGGTCAAATAAAAGGAAATAAAGTAAAAGGAAATAACATTTTATGAATTAAAATTAAATATAATAAAAGGAAATAAAAGGAAATTAATTAAAGAAAATAAAATAAAAAGGGAAAAAAAATAAAATAAAATATAATGGGAAATAAAGTAAAATGAAAGAAAATGAAATAAAATAAAAACCAAATTAAAAAACAAAAAAAAATAAAATTAAATGAAGTAAAATGAACTAAAATGTAATAAAATAAAATAAAGAAAATAAAACCAAAACAAAGCCCAAAATAAAATATAAAATAAAATATAATGAAATAAAATATGAACTAAAGTAAAATGAAATAAAATGAAAGAAAATAAAGAAAATAAAAACAAAACAAAACCCCAAATAAAATAAAAAATAAAATAAAATTAAATAAAATTTGAACTGAAGTAAAATGAACTAAAATGAAAGAAAATAAAGAAAATAAAAACAAAATGAAACCCAAATAAAAAAAATAAAATTAAATAAAATATGAACTAAAGTAAAATGAAATAAAATAAAGAAAATAAAAACAAAATAAAAAAATAAAATAAAATGAACTAAAATGTAATTAAATAAAACAAGGTAAAAACAAACAAAAAAATAAAATAAAAAAAATTAAATTAAACGAAATAAACAAAACCAAAACAAATTAATATAAAATAAAAATGAAATAAACCAAAACAAAATCAAACCAAACCAAAGTAAACCAAAGTAAAACATGAAATAAAGTAAAATGAAATCCAATGAAATAAAATAAAATTGAGAAAATCAAAACAAAACCCAAAATAAAATTAAAAAAAAAATGAAATAAACAAAACCAAATCAAACTAAAGTAAAAGAAAACCAAAAATAAACCAAAACAAAATAAAACCAAACTAAAGTAAAACCAAACAAACCAAAATAAAATATGAAATAAAGTAAAATGAAATCAAATGCAATAAAATAAAATGGAGAAAATAAAAATAAAGCAAAACCAATGTGAACCAAAACAAACCAGAACCAAAAGGAAGTAAAACCAAATAAAATAAAATAAAGTAAAATAAAAATAAAATAAAATAAAGTAAAATAAAATAAAATAAAATGAAATAAAATAAAAATAAAATAAAATAAAAATTAAAATAAAATAAAATAAAATAAAATAAAAATGAAATAAAGTAAAACCAAATAAAATAAAATAAAGTAAAATAAAATAAAATAAAATAAAATAAAAATAAAATAAAATTAAATTAAAATAAAATAAAAAATAAAATAAATAAAATAAAAATAAAATAAAAATAAAATGAAATAAAAATTAAAATAAAATAAAAATTAAAATAAAATGAAATTAAATAAAATAAAAATAAAATAAAGTAAAATAAAATAAAGTAAAATAAAATAAAACAAGAATAAAATAAAATAAAATGAAATAAAATAAAATAAAGCAAACCAAAATCCAAGCCAACGTGCCCCAGCAGGATGCACAGTGAGAGCTGCCAGTGCAGGGTTGGGTAGGTGACATTCCCAGGCGGATTCTCCAGCCAGGAATTGTGGTGTCCATCCTGGGAGCCGTCCAGGGCCTGGGACAGGTGGGTCCTTCTCTCCCCTTTGCTGGGATCCAGAGCCACAGGTCCTTCCCAAAATCCCAATTCCCGAATTCCCGGAGCTCCCGCGCCGGCCCCACTCAGTTGAAAGGTTTCACCAGCTTCATGGCAGCGTAGTTCTGCAAGGAAAACAGGGAACAGGCATGGAATGGGAATGGGAATGGGACACGGATTTATCCAGGGATGGCCAAGCTCCCGATCCCAACCTGCCGGGACAAGCGGGAAAAAATCCCGTTCCCACGAACCAGGAGGGGAAAAAACCTGTGGAAGTGGTTTTCTTGTGTCCAGAAGAAGCTCCTGGTTGGGAAAGGGCTTCTGAGGTCCCTTCCAAGCCCAACCATCCCACGATCCAACAAGCCCCAGCACCAGGAATCACTCCTGGATTTTGGCTTCTCCTCCCAGGGGTTCTGAAGGAGAATTTCCAGCTTTTCCAAGCCCGGGAAGGGATTTGGCTCCTCCCCAGCCCAGGGCCTGGCGGCTCTTCCAGTGGGAAGCACTTCCAGCCATTTGTGCCTCCTCCTCTCCTCTGGATCCCGCTGCTCCTTCCCCTCCAGTGCTT
>NW_020939181.1:0-4262 GCF_003984885.1 Neopelma chrysocephalum
CATCCCCTGTCCCCTCTCACCTCGATGTCCCCGTGCCCCTGTCCCCTGTCCCCTCTCACCTCGATGGCCATGACTCTGTCCCCATGACCCTGCCCCCTCTCACCTTGATGTCCCCATGACCCCCATCCCCTGTCCCCTCTCACCTTGATGGCCATGACCCCGTGACCCCATGACCCTGTCCCCTCTCACCTCGATGTCCCCACAACCCTGTCCCCTGTCCCTGCTCACCTCGATGGCCATGACCCTGTCCCCTGTCCTCTTGCATCTCAATGGTCATGACCCCATGACCCTGTCCCCTCTCACCTCGATGGCCATGACCCTGTCCCTGTGCCCCTGTCCCCTGTCCCCTCTCACCTCGATGTCCCCATGACCCTGTCCCCTCTCCCCTCTCACCTCGATGGCCATGACCCCGTCCCCATGACCCTGTCCCCTCTCACCTCAATGGCCATGACCCCATGACCCTGTCCCTGCTCACCTCGATGGCCATGACCCCATCCCCATGACCCTGTCCCCTCTCACCTCGATGGCCATGACCCCATGACCCTGTGCCCCTGTCCCCTCAATGGCCATGACCCCGTGCCCTGTCCCTGCTCACCTCAATGGCCGAGACCCCGTCCCCGTGCCCCTGTCCCCTATCCCCTCTCACCTCAATGGCCAAGACCCCATGCCCATGACCCCGTCCCCTCTCACCTTGATGGTCATGACCCCGTGACCCCGTGCCCCCGTCCCCTCTCACCTCGATGTCCCCATCCCCTGTCCCCTCTCAACTCTATGGCCATGACCCCATGATCCTGTCCCCTCTCGCCTCGATGTCCCCATGACCCCCGTCCCCTGTCCCCTCTCACCTCGATGGTCGTGACCCCATCCCCTGTCCCCTCTCACCTCGATGTCCCTGTGCCCCTGTCCCCTCTCACCTCGATGGCCATGACCCCAATGACCCCATCCCCATGACCCCATCCCCTCTCACCTCGATGGCCATGACCCCGTCCCCATGACCCCATGACCCTGTCCCTGCTCACCTCGATGTCCCCATGTCCCCATGCCCCCGTCCCCTCTCACCTCGATGGCCGTGCGCTGCAGGACGGGCCTGATGCCCTGGGGCACCATGTAAATGTTGGGCTCCCGCTGCGGGGGTGGGTAGGGAAGGTCGGAATCCTCCGGCTGAGGGGGCAGAGACAGGGAAAGGACATGTCAGGAACCCCGGGATGGGACACCCACCCCCTCCCCACACTGGATCCCCCTGGAGCCTCCATCTCTCCGCCAAACTCATCTCCCTCTGGAAGTCCAGGACATCCAGAGGGGGAGATGAGGGTTGGGGGGAGGATTTCACTGGAAAACTGGGTTTCTCCCTTTCATCCGAGCCTGGAGAAGATCAAACACCTGCTGGGAGCGATCCCTGAGCATTCCCAGGGAATCAGGAAGGATCTGGCCTCCAGCAAGTTCAGCCCCTTTTAGGGAAGGGGGGGTGGAAGCACCTCTGTCCCACCAGGATCCCGGTGGGACGGTTCCAGAGGGATGAGGAGAAGGGAGGAAGCAGCAGCAGCAAGGTCAGAGCTGGGCAGAGTGAGGTGCCGGGAGCAATTCCCAAAAAAAGTAGTGATTTAGTGGGAGCAGCAGCGTGGGATGGGGGGCTGGCATCGCCCCTGGATGTGGGAAGGGGTTGCTGTTCCTACAAACCCCATCAACCACCATCCCATGGGACAAGCCACCCCTGCACAGTGCCCGGGGAGGGAGAGCTCCAGCAGGGTGATCCCAAATCTGGGAAGCACGTGAGGGATTCAGAATTTGCCTCCTGAGAGGAGCAAAGCAGGAGTCAGAATTCCCTGGACACTCGTGTTCCTCTGGATCTGAATCTTCCAGCCCAGAGTCACCAAAAAAGCAGGAATGAAAGGAAAACCTCGGAAAATGCCACCCCTCCAACAAGGGTAAGTTGGGAGCAATTTGGGAACCTGGAATTCTTTCCAGGCTGGAATATCACTGCATTAAATCCAGTGTGATTCTGTTCCAGTCCCAGGAGTGGGGCAGGTTTCTATCTGGGCACAAAGAAATGCTCCCCAAAGGGATTTTCCACGTGGAACATAGAGAATCATGGAATCATGGAACAGTTTGGGTTGGAAAGGAACCTTAAGGATCATCCAGTTCCAAGCCCTTGCCATGGAGCTTTAATTCCCATTGGGAATTGCTGGATCAAGCTGGAGGCTTTGGGTAATTCCCTTCTGGGGCAGATATCCAGGTTTCCCACCTGGAGAAGTCCCCCATCCCACGATCCATGTGCTCACAGAGGGGGTTAGTGCCAGTAGGGAATGGGAAGATTATCCAGGAGGTGAAGGAAGAGCATCCCCAGCATCACCTGGGAACCCCCTGCTTCCCAAAATCCTTCACCTGAGGCTGCTCCCACCCGGAATCACGGAATGGTTTGGGTTGGAAGGGACCTTAGTGATCAATCCTTGGGGAAATCCATATGGGATGAAGGGAAAACTCGAGGGAAGAGCTCCTGCCTGTCCCTAAACCCTCTCCAGGTTCAGCTTTGGAAGCCCCAGGGGACACTTGGCTTCCAACCCTGCCCCATCTCCAGCTGTCCCTGAGTCCTTCTTGCTCCCTGCTGCTCTCCCAGGGCTTTTCCAGTGGCTCTCCTGGCCCTCAGTGATTCCAGGAGGATCAGATGGGACAGCAGGGAGCAGGGAATGCTGGGGATGAGGCAGGAGCGGGGAGGGATCAGGGAACAAGCAATTCCCAGGCCCAGCTCCCACCCACAGCCAGGAAAACACCTGCTGGCACCGGGATGGCCTGGACAAGGACAAATCAGAGGGAATTCCAGGGGGAGGGAGCTCTGGAGCTCGGCTGATCCCAGCCTGGCTGGGAGCCAGGGCTGGAAGAGCAAAGGGAGAAGCCAACACAGAGCCGGGGCTGGGAGCATCTCCCAGTTGGAATGGCAGTTCCAAGAAGGGCTTAAATCCCACAGTTTGGAGGGGATTTGGCCCCAAAAGCAGAGATGGAGCAGGAGGATGGTCCCAGCCCAATCCTCCAGGAGCACCACGAGCCGGATTCTCCCCACGGCGCTGGCCCCAAACTTTGGGATGAGGCTCAGGGGGATGGGGTGGGATAAGGGGTCCCACAGGGCAGGAGAGCCAGGCCAGGCCCCTCTGGAGGAGCTGCTCTCCCCCGAGAGTCCCTGCTGGGATTTTGCTTGGATTTCTGGGAAAAGGAAGGGGGATGGAGGGGAGCAAAATACCCATCGGAGGAGCCCCTCGGAGAACAAGGCCGGGAGGCAGAGCTGTGGAATTCCCCATCCGGAGATGGGAAGAGAGGGAGGAGAAAGAGCAGAGAGATGATTATGGTCACAGCAACTCATGGGAGCAGAGGGGTGGGCCCTGCTCCCTCGGGAAAAGTAGCTTGGGAAATGTGCTCATCCCATCCAATCCAACCTTTCGTGAAAGGAAAACCTCGGAAAATGCCACCCCTCCAACAAGGGCAGTTGGGAGCAATTTAGGATCCCATTTCCTGGGAATGTGGCCAGGCCCCAGGTCCTCACCTGGCTCATCTCCCGGATTTTGGGGTCACCTGGCTCCAAGGGCCACCCCAACGCTCCAACAGATCCCTGCCTGGAGTTTTCCAGGATGGAACTTCCCCCCCCCCGTGGTGATCTGCTCCAAAGGAACCACGAGGGCTGGGGAGAGACCTGGACAGGTTGGGATCCTGGTCTTGGAATCACAGAACCATGGAATAGTTTGGGTTGGATTGGAAGGTCATCCAGTCCAAACCTCCTGGAATGAGCGGGGACACCTCCCACTATCCCAGCTTGCTCCAGGTCCCATCCAACCCAACCCTGAACTTTTCCAGGGATGGGGCAGCCACCACCTCCCTGATGGGAATATTTCCTTCAGAACCACTGGAACAGTCCAGGAAATCCTCAATTCCTGGCCAATTCCCCGGGAAAAGGTGGCAGCTGGGATTCCAGCTGAGGTGCAGCCGAGGGGCAGCCCAGCATTCCAGCTTTTCCATGCGTGCTTTGGGAAGGGGGGAACTCCTCACACACACACACATCCCAGGGGGGTGGGATGGATCCCAACATGCTTCCCAATCCCACGTTGACTTTCCCTGCCATGGGTCAAGCACAGAGTCCACCCACCCCGTCCTGTCCCCAAAATCCGGATGCTCCCGGAAAAAGGGACTTCCCAAATCTGACCCAGCCCAAGGTGAAAAGCAAGGGATCCCTAAAGACTCACCTCGTCCAGGCTGGAGGACAAATCACTCTGGGAAAG
>NW_020939182.1:0-548 GCF_003984885.1 Neopelma chrysocephalum
CCAGAGGTTTATTGGAATTCTGTTTGAAGCCAATGGTGCAGGATTTCAATTGGATTTCATGGGAATATCACACAAATTAACTCCTTTTTTTATTTTTTTTTGGAAAATCCTACTTTGCCATCCATGACTTCCCCCATTTGGAATGTCCCAGGAGCATCGTGGCTTTCCTGGGACATTCCCCAGGGTTCCAAGGAAAACACTTGGATTCATCCCAGGACTTACCCACGGGATCTTCTGCAGCCCCAAGAAAAGAGAGGAAGATTTTAGTGGATTTTTACGGATGTTACGACAAAAAAACTGGGAAAAATTAAAAAAGGGAGGGAAGAGGAGCAGCTGGAATGTTAATAGGGAAAAGTATGAATCCATTTGGGAATGGGACAGGCAGGGAAAGCAACGGATCCACCACGCCAAGGATGGACTGAGGGATTTCATGGAGCAACCAAGGGGGGCCAAAATCCCCTCCAGGGATCCCAAATTCATTCCCAGGTATCCCAAATCCCTTCCAGGGATCCCAAATTCATTCCCAGGTATCCCAAATCCCCTCCAGG
>NW_020939183.1:0-1460 GCF_003984885.1 Neopelma chrysocephalum
CTGGCTCCTGGATTTGTTTCCCAGGGAACCTCTGGCTCCTGGATTTGCTTCCCAACCATGGATATGGGAAGGTAGAGCCTGGTGCTCCCAGGGCAGCTCATGGCTTGGGGGGGTTCCTTGGATCTCAAGTGACTTTGCCCATCTTTCCTCCCCATCTCCCGGGATTTCCTTCTCAGGGCAGGTCAGAGGTGGACTTGGACGTGGTTTCCCGGGATTTATCACACTGGGCTGCCAAGCTGGACACCTGCTTCCCAAATTTATTGAATAGATCCCTGGAAGTGTCCAAGGCCAGGCTGGATGGGGCTGGGAGCAACCTGAGCTGGTGGAAGGTGTCCCTGCCCATGGCAGGGGGTGGGATGGGATGGGATGGGATGGGATGGGATGGGATGGGATGGGATGGGATGGGCTTTAAGGTCCCTTCCCACCCAAACCATCCTGTGATTCCATGATATTCGTTACCCCATCTAAGCTCAAGAAAGGAGAGACTCAGAGCTGTCAGAAACACGGAATTATGGAATTGTTTGTGTTGGAAGGGACCTTAAATCCCACTGAGTCCCACCCAGGGACACCTTCCACTGGCCCAGGTTGCTCCAACCTGGCCTTGGACACTTCCAGGGATCCAGGGGCAGCCACAGCTTCTCTGGGAATTCCATCCCAGCCCCTCCCCACCCTCCCAGCCAGGAATTCCTTCCCAATATCCCATCTCTCCCTGCCCTCTGGCACTGGGAAGCCATTCCCTGTGTCCTGTCCCTCCATCCCCTTGTCCCCAGTCCCTGGGCAGCCCCTGCCAAGGCCTGACCACCCTTTCCAGGAGGAAATATCTCCCAATACCCAAAAAGGAGCATTAGGACAGAAGGAGAGAGCCCAAAGCACTCCCAGAGGGAGGGTTTGTCATCCCCGGCCCTGCAAAGAGGAGGCAGAGTCAGGATGGGATTCCTGACCCCCCTTCCCGGGGGTATCCTGGTGGGAATTCCTCCTTCCACGCTCCTGCACCGGGGAAGTGTCAGAAAGGGGCAGATTTAATTAAACCCAGGAACCTCCAGCATTATCCCTGACCCCATAAATCCACAGCAGTGACCACAACTCGGATTCATTCCATGTTCCAACATTAAATAAGAAAGGGGGGGAAAAAAAAGGGAGTGTCCCACTCCAGGAGAACATAAATATTCCAGCTGGGAGACTGTGGGTGTTTAAATCCCCCTGGAATTGGGATTTCCCTTCCAGAGCTCCCCCTGCCTGGTTGGGTTTCACTGCAGCTCCTGCCTGGCTCTGGGAAAACGGGCCAGGAATTTTGCACTGGAGCGTTTTATTCCCGGGCTTTAAATGTTTTATGACCCAGAAAGGCGAAATGAGGCTGATGAAAATTCCCTCTCTCCCCCCCTGTGCTGATGGCACTGGATGTCAGCACGGATGTTTTTCCAAGGGGGTGCTGGGAGGGGGATGTTTTCCCAGTTTTTCCA
>NW_020939184.1:0-645 GCF_003984885.1 Neopelma chrysocephalum
TCCCTCAGCCTCTCCTGCTGCTCCAGCCCCTTCCCAGCTCCATTCCCTGGACACTCTCCATCTTCTCCACATCCTTCTCAGGAATGATCCAAAACCACCTTTTGATTCCCACGATCCCCCCAGGCTGTTCCTCAGGGAGCAGCCCTGGATTTTCCAGCCGCTGCCCTGGAACCATCCCCCCCAATCCCGAGGGATCTCTCCCAGCCTTTCCCAGCCCGCTCCGTACCGGGAAGGCGTAGACGAAGATCCCCAGGAAGAGCAGCAGGATGAAGAGGAGGATGAGCAGGATCAGCATCCACTTGTACCTCCTCCACAGGATGTACTTGAGGGTCTTGTAGGGGGAGGTGAACCACAGGAAGGAGGTTTCCGGGCGCCTGGAGCCGGGAAAAGTTCAGGTCACTCCAGAGTTTCGCCCTCCCAGATCCCCAATCCCAGGAGTGCGGCCTGAAAACCCACATCCCTCTGGGAAGGAACCACTCACGTCCTTCCTTGTGGTCCAAACCAGCTTCCCATCCCACTTGGACAGTCCCAGATCATCCATCCCTCTGGGAATGTCCCACCAATGTCCTCCTTGGTGGTCCAACTCAGCTTCCCATCACTCCTGGACTGTCCCAGCTCCTCCATCCCTCTGGGAATGTCCCACCA
>NW_020939185.1:0-2360 GCF_003984885.1 Neopelma chrysocephalum
ACGGGAGAAGGGAGAGCTCCACTCAGCCATGGGAACATTGGGATTGGTGGGATTTGAGGTCCCTCCCAACCCAAACCAGTCTGGGATTCTGGGATTCTCTCAGCTCCAGTTCCACCCTCTGCTCCTGCCCAGTGGGATCATTCATGGATTCGCTGTGGGGTTGTTTGGAAAAGTCCAGTGCCTTTGATGGAATTTTCATCCCATGTTTCCATGGATGAGTGGGAACGGCTGGGTGAACGTCTGGGGCCGGATGTGAAGCCGGAAGAAAAGGTACCATGGAATCATGGAATGATCTGGGTTGGGAGGGACCTTAAATCCCACCCAGGGACATCTCCCACTATCCCAGGCTGCTCCAAGCCCCATCCAACCTGGCCTTGGACACTTCCAGGGATCCAGGGGCAGCCACAGCTCCTCCTGTAGAAATTCCATCTCCATCCTGGGACATTTCCAGCAGCAACAACTCCACCACAACCTTTGGCTCGTTATTCCAGTGGTTAATTATCCTTCCTCTCACAAATTAGCCCCCAGTTCCCACTGGAATTCCAGCTCCAACCCCCAGCTACTGGATCTCATTTCCCTCCTGTTTAAGGAGGCTCCTGATGGCAAGTTAAATCCAAGGAAATCCTACGGGAAATCTCCAGGGAATGCTGCTCCTGGTCCGTCCAGACCTTAATCCCAGCCAGTCTCCAGGGAAAACTAAAAGCAGAGCAGTGCCCTGGCACTGAGGGGGAGGGTGGGAGAGCCCAGGGATAAATTCAGAACCTCAAAATATCAGCTTTGCCATATTTTCCCCCGTTTTTGTAAAACTAGACCCATTTTTTGGATGGAAAATGTGCAATTCCGGGCAGTTTTCCACCCAAAACCAGCCGGGTTTTCCGTTGGAATTGGCTCTTCCCGAGTTCTTCTGGAAGCAGTGGGGTTAAGGATGGTTCCTTATGGATGTGGGCCTTGATTTCCCATCCTTCCCAGCATTCCATGGATCCTGATAAACCTCATCTTCACCCCTGAGCCCTTCCAGGCCTTTTCCCACTTTTCCGTGTCTCCCCCTGCTCCTTAAGAGATCCCAAATCCCTCCAGGGAAACCATGGCACGTGGAAAACAACCAGGTGCACAAAACCCTCCTGGGAAAGAGAGTTGGGAGAGGATCCAAGAGGAGGAAAGGAGGGATGGGAAGGTCTTTATTCCAGCCCGGGATCCATCCCTGTGTCCCGAGGATGACGGAACCACAGGAACCCTCCATGGGAACCTTCCAAGGTTCCTTGAGCTTCCCTTCCCATCACCCACTGCTTTTCCCGTGATAAGAGGGGGCAGGACGCCCACAAACCCCTCTGCCTGCAGAGTGGGAATTCCTCAGAATTCCCTGTGGAGTGGGAAGATTACACCTCCAGGGATAAATGCAAAAAAACCAGGATAAGAAGCGAGGAGGTTTTCCATGCGTTTAACCAGTGAACCCTTCCAAAGGTCGGGATGCCTGGGGGGATCCTTTGGGAGCAAACCATCCCCAAATTCAGTCCCTGATGGAAGGAGAAAGGAACTCAATCCCTGCAAGGAGCGGCGACCTCAAACATTCCGGGGAACGAGGCCAAAGACGCAGAGCCAGAGGAATTCCAGGAGCCGCGGTCCCGCTTTTCCAAAATAGCTCTGAAAAGTGCCCGGGGGGGGAAACTCGATCCAGCCTTTGAGCAGAAAACAGGGAGAGATCCCGAGGAGTGCTGGCTGGAAAGGAATATTTATAGTTCCTTGGGGTTCCTTCCTCCTGCCCACGCCGGGGTTGTGGGACACCGCTGGAATGAGCGCTGGGATGGCAGGGAAACACGGAACAGGACGGGGGCAGGGAGGATCCACTGCTGCTTCCAGACTTCCAGGGGGGTGGGAGGGGGGGTGTGGGCAGGTCTGGGGAGGGGGGGACTTGGGAACCCCTGGGGGATCCATGTGGGAGCAGTTCCGGAAGGAATGACCCCATGGAAGGGACCTGGAGCAGTTCCTGAGGGACTGAGCCCATGGAAAGGGGCCTGGAGCAGTTCCTGAAGGAATGACCCAGGTTGGAACAGTTCCTGAGGGACTGACCCCATGGAATATGGGCCTGGAGCAGTTCCTGAAGGACTGACTCCATGGAATATGGACCTGGAGGAGTTCCTGAAGGAATGACCCCATGGAAAGGGGCCTGGAGCAGTTCCTGAGGAACTGACCCCGTGGAATATGGACCTGGAGCAGTTCCTGAGGAACTGACCCCGTGGAATATGGACCTGGAGCAGTTCCTGAAGGAATGACCCAGGTTGGAACAGTTTCTGAGGGACTGAACCCATGGAAAGAGACCTGGAGCAGTTCCTGAAGGAATGACCCCATGGAAAGGGACCTGG
>NW_020939186.1:0-665 GCF_003984885.1 Neopelma chrysocephalum
GTGCCAGCCCATCCCATTCCCTGCTCCATGAGGATCCCGGTGCCAGCCCATCCCGTACCTCCGTGCCCGGGGGGCCGGGCTGTGTCCTGGCTGGATGGATCCCATCGGAAGGGCTCCAGGGAGCGCACAGAGCACTGTCCCACCACGGGCCGGCGGCCGAAGGGTCGGTTGTCCAGGACCTTGATGACGATGGGGGGGCTGTAGAGGTTCTCCTTGGGCAGGCGCTGCGGGAACAGGGGGGTCAGGGCACGGGGCAGGGGGACAGAGCTGCTGCACCCACCCCACAGGGAACAGGGGTAGGACCAACTGCCCCACAGGGGGCTTTGTTGTGGGGCTGCAGGGCCCTTCACCAGGAAATCCACTTTTATGGGACTCTGAGGTTCTCCACCACAAGATTCATCTTTGTGGGACTCCAAGTCCTTCACCATAAGGTTCATTTTTATGGGACTTCGACATCCTTCACCATAAGGTGCATTTTTATGGAGCTTTGAGGTCCTTCACCATAAGGTGGGTTTTTGTGAAACTTCAAGGTCCTTCACCAGAAAATCCATTTCTATGAGGCCTCCAGGTCCTTCACCGTAAGGTTCATTTTTATGGAGCTCTGAGGTCCTTCACCACAAGATGCATTTTTATGGAACTTTAAGGTCATTCACCATAAAATCCAC
>NW_020939187.1:0-1992 GCF_003984885.1 Neopelma chrysocephalum
TTTTTCCAAGGGGGTGCTGGGAGGGGGATGTTTTCCCAGTTTTTCCAGCTTTCCCAGTCGTTGGAAATTAAAGCTGCTCCAAAGGGGGAAGAGTTTTTGGTGATTCTTCCCGTTCCCAGATATTGGGGCCTTCATGGCAGGAGGGCTGTCAGTCACCCAGGGGAGAAATCCCAAGGGAATGTGTATCCATGGCTAAAGGTGGTGGGATGATCTCACCGGGGGTTGGAAAGGTCCATGTGGGGTCTGGGAGATGGAAGAATTCCCATCTCCAAGGTGAGATCAACCCTGCTGATTGTCCTGCTCCTGGCTGGGGAGAGGGGGAAACCTCATGGAATCCTGGAATGGTTTGGGTGGGAAGGACCTTAAAGAGCATCTCCTTCCAACCCCTGCCATGGGCAGGGACATCTTCCATGAGAACAAGGGAAAGCTTGGACCAAACTGCCCCTGGATCCCTGGGAGTGTCCAAGGCCAGGTTGGAGCAACCTGGGCTGGTGGGAGGTGTCCCTGCTCATGGTACTGGATGGGATTTAAGGTCCCTTCCAACCCAAACCATTCCAGGATTCTGGAGCCCCTCTGCTCTGGAGCCAGGCTGGGAGAGCTGGGGGGGTTCTCCTGGAGAAGAGAAGGCTCCAGGGAGAGCTGAGAGCCCCTTGCAGGGCCTGAAGGGGCTCCAGGAGAGCTGGAGAGGGACTGGGGACAAGGCATGGAGGGACAGGACACAGGGAATGGCTTCAGACTGGAAAAAGGGAGATTTGAATGGGATATTGGGAAGGAATTGTTGGCTGTGAGGGTGGGGAGGCCCTGGAATGGAATTCCCACAATAGCTGTGGCTGTCCCTGGATCCCTGGAAGTGTCCAGGGCCAGGTTGGAGCACCCTGGGATAGCGGGAGGTGTCCCTGCCCAGGGCAGGGGGTGGAATGGGATGGGATTTAAGGTCCCTTCCCACCCAGACCATTCCAGGATTCTACAACTGGGAATCTTTCCTCCCAGACACCTGGAAAATGTAACAAGTGGTGAGGACAAAGCTCCAAATCTGGGATAAAACCAGAGACAGGACACAGGGAATGGCTTCCCACTGCCAGAGGGCAGGGATAGATGGGATATGGGGGAGGAATTCTTCCCTGTGAGGGCGGTGAGGGGCTGGGATGGAATTCCCAGAGAAGCTGTGGTTGCCCCTGGAGCCCTGGAAGTGTCCAAGTGTCCAGACCTGGAATAGTGGAAGATGTCCCTGCCCATGGCAGGGGGTGGCACTGGATGGGCTTTGTGGTCCCTTCCCACCCAAACCATCCCATTATTCCATGAATTCCTAAAGGGGAATACAGGCTGTGGTGACATGGATGGGCTGAATTCCACCACTTGAACAGCAGGGCTGTGGAATGAGTTGATCCTCCAGGCCCCCCTTCCCACCCAAACCATTCCACGATCCCGCCATTCCCGCTCCCTCAACGGGAGCACACGGAGGGGAGAAGTTGGGAATCCTTGGGAAATCCAACCCCAGCCGGGTGCAGGTGCCTCTGAGCAGCTCCCACTTCGCCCCGGGGAGGGTTTTGATCGAAATTCCAACTTCCAGGGCCCCGCCTTTCCAGCTGGGGAATTTTTCCAGCAGCACTTTTAAGGAAGGGGGAGTTCAAACAGCACATGGGGGAGATCAAACCCAGACACAAACCCCGACACAGCCCCGGCTCTGCCTTCATTAGCCCAGCCTTGCCTGGGGCCTTTTACAAGCTGTTGATTTTGGGAGCCATGTGCTGGGAGGGGAAGCAAATCCCGGCACAGTGGGATGGATTTGCTTAAAGGGTTTATGGAGGGGAGGGCTCGGCTTTTCCAGAGGGGGATAATTGGATGTGGAACATGTTGTTCCTGGGATTTGTGGAACGTGAGGCGTGAAATGGGCACGGCTGGGATTCCTGTCTGGCTGGAGGGGCCCCTCTGGGAGCTGGGGAGGGGCTGGGATGGGGATTGGAGTGGCTGGGATGGGGATTGGAGTGGCTG
>NW_020939188.1:0-548 GCF_003984885.1 Neopelma chrysocephalum
CCAGAGGTTTATTGGAATTCTGTTTGAAGCCAATGGTGCAGGATTTCAATTGGATTTCATGGGAATATCACACAAATTAACTCCTTTTTTTATTTTTTTTTGGAAAATCCTACTTTGCCATCCATGACTTCCCCCATTTGGAATGTCCCAGGAGCATCGTGGCTTTCCTGGGACATTCCCCAGGGTTCCAAGGAAAACACTTGGATTCATCCCAGGACTTACCCACAGGATCTTCTGCAGCCCCAAGAAAAGAGAGGAAGATTTTAGTGGATTTTTACGGATGTTACGACAAAAAAACTGGGAAAAATTAAAAAAGGGAGGGAAGAGGAGCAGCTGGAATGTTAATAGGGAAAAGTATGAATCCATTTGGGAATGGGACAGGCAGGGAAAGCAACGGATCCACCACGCCAAGGATGGACTGAGGGATTTCATGGAGCAACCAAGGGGGGCCAAAATCCCCTCCAGGGATCCCAAATTCATTCCCAGGTATCCCAAATCCCTTCCAGGGATCCCAAATTCATTCCCAGGTATCCCAAATCCCCTCCAGG
>NW_020939189.1:0-1436 GCF_003984885.1 Neopelma chrysocephalum
CTGGCTCCTGGATTTGTTTCCCAGGGAACCTCTGGCTCCTGGATTTGCTTCCCAACCATGGATATGGGAAGGCAGAGCCCTGGTGCTCCCAGGGCAGCTCATGGCATGGGGGGTTCCTTGGATCTCAGGTGACTTTGCCCATCTTTCCTCCCCATCTCCCGGGATTTCCTTCTCAGGGCAGGTCAGAGGTGGACTTGGATGTGGTTTCCCAGGATTTATCACACTGGGCTGCCAAGCTGGACACCTGCTTCCCAAATTTATTGAATAGATCCCTGGAAGTGTCCAAGGCCAGGCTGGATGGGGCTGGGAGCAACCAGGGCTGGTGGAAGGTGTCCCTGCCCATGGCAGGGGGTGGGATGGGATGGGATGGGATGGGCTTGGCTTTAAGGTCCCTTCCCACCCAAACCATCCTGTGATTCCATGATATTCGTTACCCCATCTAAGCTCAAGAAAGGAGGGACTCAGAGCTGTCAGAAACACGGAATTATGGAATTGTTTGTGTTGGAAGGGACCTTAAATCCCACTGAGTCCCACCCAGGGACACCTTCCACTGGCCCAGGTTGCTCCAACCTGGCCTTGGACACTTCCAGGGATCCAGGGGCAGCCACAGCTTCTCTGGGAATTCCATCCCAGCCCCTCCCCACCCTCCCAGCCAGGAATTCCTTCCCAATATCCCATCTCTCCCTGCCCTCTGGCACTGGGAAGCCATTCCCTGTGTCCTGTCCCTCCATCCCCTTGTCCCCAGTCCCTGGGCAGCCCCTGCCAAGGCCTGACCACCCTTTCCAGGAGGAAATATCTCCCAATACCCAAAAAGGAGCATTAGGACAGAAGGAGAGAGCCCAAAGCACTCCCAGAGGGAGGGTTTGTCATCCCCGGCCCTGCAAAGAGGAGGCAGAGTCAGGATGGGATTCCTGACCCCCCTTCCCGGGGGTATCCTGGTGGGAATTCCTCCTTCCACGCTCCTGCACCGGGGAAGTGTCAGAAAGGGGCAGATTTAATTAAACCCAGGAACCTCCAGCATTATCCCTGACCCCATAAATCCACAGCAGTGACCACAACTCGGATTCATTCCATGTTCCAACATTAAATAAGAAAGGGGGGGAAAAAAAAGGGAGTGTCCCACTCCAGGAGAACATAAATATTCCAGCTGGGAGACTGTGGGTGTTTAAATCCCCCTGGAATTGGGATTTCCCTTCCAGAGCTCCCCCTGCCTGGTTGGGTTTCACTGCAGCTCCTGCCTGGCTCTGGGAAAACGGGCCAGGAATTTTGCACTGGAGCGTTTTATTCCCGGGCTTTAAATGTTTTATGACCCAGAAAGGCGAAATGAGGCTGATGAAAATTCCCTCTCTCCCCCCCCTGTGCTGATGGCACTGGATGTCAGCACGGATGTTTTTCCAAGGGGGTGCTGGGAGGGGGATGTTTTCCCAGTTTTTCCA
>NW_020939190.1:0-645 GCF_003984885.1 Neopelma chrysocephalum
TCCCTCAGCCTCTCCTGCTGCTCCAGCCCCTTCCCAGCTCCATTCCCTGGACACTCTCCATCTTCTCCACGTCCTTCTCAGGAATGATCCAAAACCACCTTTTGATTCCCACGATCCCCCCAGGCTGTTCCTCAGGGAGCAGCCCTGGATTTTCCAGCCCCTGCCCTGGAACCATCCCCCCCAATCCCGAGGGATCTCTCCCAGCCTTTCCCAGCCCGCTCCGTACCGGGAAGGCGTAGACGAAGATCCCCAGGAAGAGCAGCAGGATGAAGAGGAGGATGAGCAGGATCAGCATCCACTTGTACCTCCTCCACAGGATGTACTTGAGGGTCTTGTAGGGGGAGGTGAACCACAGGAAGGAGGTTTCCGGGCGCCTGGAGCCGGGAAAAGTTCAGGTCACTCCAGAGCTTCGCCCTCCTGGATCCCCAATCCCAGGAGTGCGGCCTGAAAACCCACATCCCTCTGGGAAGGAACCACTCACGTCCTTCCTTGTGGTCCAAACCAGCTTCCCATCCCACTTGGACAGTCCCAGATCATCCATCCCTCTGGGAATGTCCCACCAATGTCCTCCTTGGTGGTCCAACTCAGCTTCCCATCACTCCTGGACTGTCCCAGCTCCTCCATCCCTCTGGGAATGTCCCACCA
>NW_020939191.1:0-2338 GCF_003984885.1 Neopelma chrysocephalum
ACGGGAGAAGGGAGAGCTCCACTCAGCCATGGGAACATTGGGATTGGTGGGATTTGAGGTCCCTCCCAACCCAAACCTGGGATTCTGGGATTCTCTCAGCTCCAGTTCCACCCTCTGCTCCTGCCCAGTGGGATCATTCATGGATTCGCTGTGGGGTTGTTTGGAAAAGTCCAGTGCCTTTGATGGAATTTTCATCCCATGTTTCCATGGATGAGTGGGAATGGCTGGGTGAACGTCTGGGGCCGGATGTGAAGCCGGAAGAAAAGGTACCATGGAATCATGGAATGATCTGGGTTGGGAGGGACCTTAAATCCCACCCAGGGACATCTCCCACTATCCCAGGCTGCTCCAAGCCCCATCCAACCTGGCCTTGGACACTTCCAGGGATCCAGGGGCAGCCACAGCTCCTCCTGTAGAAATTCCATCTCCATCCTGGGACATTTCCAGCAGCAACAATTCCACCACAACCTTTGGCTCGTTATTCCAGTGGTTAATTATCCTTCCTCTCACAAATTAGCCCCCAATTCCCACTGGAATTCCAGCTCCAACCCCCAGCTGCCGGATCTCATTTCCCTCCTGTTTAAGGAGGCTCCTGATGGCAAGTTAAATCCAAGGAAATCCTACGGGAAATCTCCAGGGAATGCTGCTCCTGGTCCGTCCAGCCCTTAATCCCAGCCAGTCTCCAGGGAAAACCAAAAGCAGAGCAGTGCCCTGGCACTGAGGGGGGGGTGGGAGAGCCCAGGAATAAATTCAGGACCTCAAAATATCAGCTTTGCAATGTTTTTCCCTGTTTTTGTAAAACTAGACCCATTTTTTGGATGGAAATGTGCAATTCCGGGCAGTTTTCCACCCAAAACCAGCCGGGTTTTCCGCTGGAATTGGCTCTTCCCGAGTTCTTCTGGAAGCAGTGGGGTTAAGGATGGTTCCTTATGGATGTGGGCCTTGATTTCCCATCCTGCCCAGCATTCCATGGATCCTGATAAACCTCATCTTCATCCCTGAGCCCTTCCAGGCCTTTTCTCACTTTTCCGTGTCTCCCCCTGCTCCTTAAGAGATCCCAAATCCCTCCAGGGAAACCACGGCACGTTCCCTGCCTGGAAAACAACTGGGTGCACAAAACTTTCCTGGGAAAGAGAGTTGGGAGAGGATCCAAGAGGAGGAAAGGAGGGATGGGAAGGTCTTTATTCCAGCCCGGGATCCATCCCTGTGTCCCAAGGACGACAGAACCACAGGAACCTTCCAAGGTTCCTTGAGCATTCCTTCCCGCTTTTCCTGGGATCAGAGGGGCAGGACACCCACAAACCCCTCTGCCTGCAGAGTGGGAATTCCTCAGAATTCCCTGTGGAGCGGGAAGATTACACCTCCAGGGATAAATGCAAAAAAACCAGGATAAGAAGCGAGGAGGTTTTCCATGCGTTTAACCAGTGAACCCTTCCAAAGGTCGGGATGCCTGGGGGGATCCTTTGGGAGCAAACCATCCCCAAATCCAGTCCCTGATGGAAGGGGAAAGGAACTCAATCCCTGCAGGAGCGGCGACCTCAAACATTCCGGGGAACGAGGCCAAAGACGCAGAGCCAGAGGAATTCCAGGAGCCGCGGTCCCGCTTTTCCAAAATAGCTCTGAAAACTGCCCGGGGGGGGAAACTCGACCCAGCCTTTGAGCAGAAAACAGGGAGAGATCCCGAGGAGTGCTGGCTGGAAAGGAATATTTATAGTTCCTTGGGGTTCCTTCCTCCTGCCCACGCCGGGGTTGTGGGACGCCGCTGGAATGAGCGCTGGGATGGCAGGGAAACACGGAGCAGGACGGGGGCAGGGAGGATCCACTGCTGCTCCCAGACTTCCAGGGGGGTGGAGGGGGGGTGTGGGCAGGTCTGGGGAGGGGGGGACTTGGGAACCCCTGGGGGATCCATGTGGGATCCGTTCCGGAAGGAATGACCCTATGGAAAGAGACCTGGAGCAGTTCCTGAGGGACTGAGCCCATGGAAAGGGGCCTGGAGCAGTTCCTGAAGGAATGACCCAGGTTGGAACAGTTCCTGAGGGACTGACCCCATGGAATATGGGCCTGGAGCAGTTCCTGAAGGACTGACTCCATGGAATATGGACCTGGAGGAGTTCCTGAAGGAATGACCCCATGGAAAGGGGCCTGGAGCAGTTCCTGAGGAACTGACCCCGAGGAATATGGACCTGGAGCAGTTCCTGAGGAACTGACCCCGTGGAATATGGACCTGGAGCAGTTCCTGAAGGAATGACCCAGGTTGGAACAGTTTCTGAGGGACTGAGCCCATGGAAAGAGACCTGGAGCAGTTCCTGAAGGAATGACCCCATGGAAAGGGACCTGG
>NW_020939192.1:0-664 GCF_003984885.1 Neopelma chrysocephalum
GTGCCAGCCCATCCCATTCCCTGCTCCATGAGGATCCCGGTGCCAGCCCATCCCGTACCTCCGTGCCCGGGGGGCCGGGCTGTGTCCTGGCCGGATGGATCCCATCGGAAGGGCTCCAGGGAGCGCACGGAGCACTGTCCCACCACGGGCCGGCGGCCGAAGGGTCGGTTGTCCAGGACCTTGATGACGATGGGGGGGCTGTAGAGGTTCTCCTTGGGCAGGCGCTGCGGGAACAGGGGGGTCAGGGCACGGGGCAGGGGGACAGAGCTGCTGCACCCACCCCACAGGGAACAGGGGTAGGACCAACTGCCCCACAGGGGCTTTGTTGTGGGGCTGCAGGGCCCTTCACCAGGAAATCCACTTTTATGGGACTCTGAGGTTCTCCACCACAAGATTCATCTTTGTGGGACTCCAAGTCCTTCACCATAAGGTTCATTTTTATGGGACTTCGACATCCTTCACCATAAGGTGCATTTTTATGGAGCTTTGAGGTCCTTCACCATAAGGTGGGTTTTTGTGAGACTTCAAGGTCCTTCACCAGAAAATCCATTTCTATGAGGCCTCCAGGTCCTTCACCGTAAGGTTCATTTTTATGGAGCTCTGAGGTCCTTCACCACAAGATGCATTTTTATGGAACTTTAAGGTCATTCACCATAAAATCCAC
>NW_020939193.1:0-1992 GCF_003984885.1 Neopelma chrysocephalum
TTTTTCCAAGGGGGTGCTGGGAGGGGGATGTTTTCCCAGTTTTTCCAGCTTTCCCAGTCGTTGGAAATTAAAGCTGCTCCAAAGGGGGAAGAGTTTTTGGTGATTCTTCCCGTTCCCAGATATTGGGGCCTTCATGGCAGGAGGGCTGTCAGTCACCCAGGGGAGAAATCCCAAGGGAATGTGTATCCATGGCTAAAGGTGGTGGGATGATCTCACCGGGGGTTGGAAAGGTCCATGTGGGGTCTGGGAGATGGAAGAATTCCCATCTCCAAGGTGAGATCAACCCTGCTGATTGTCCTGCTCCTGGCTGGGGAGAGGGGGAAACCTCATGGAATCCTGGAATGGTTTGGGTGGGAAGGACCTTAAAGAGCATCTCCTTCCAACCCCTGCCATGGGCAGGGACATCTTCCATGAGAACAAGGGAAAGCTTGGACCAAACTGCCCCTGGATCCCTGGGAGTGTCCAAGGCCAGGTTGGAGCAACCTGGGCTGGTGGGAGGTGTCCCTGCTCATGGTACTGGATGGGATTTAAGGTCCCTTCCAACCCAAACCATTCCAGGATTCTGGAGCCCCTCTGCTCTGGAGCCAGGCTGGGAGAGCTGGGGGGGTTCTCCTGGAGAAGAGAAGGCTCCAGGGAGAGCTGAGAGCCCCTTGCAGGGCCTGAAGGGGCTCCAGGAGAGCTGGAGAGGGACTGGGGACAAGGCATGGAGGGACAGGACACAGGGAATGGCTTCAGACTGGAAAAAGGGAGATTTGAATGGGATATTGGGAAGGAATTGTTGGCTGTGAGGGTGGGGAGGCCCTGGAATGGAATTCCCACAATAGCTGTGGCTGTCCCTGGATCCCTGGAAGTGTCCAGGGCCAGGTTGGAGCACCCTGGGATAGCGGGAGGTGTCCCTGCCCAGGGCAGGGGGTGGAATGGGATGGGATTTAAGGTCCCTTCCCACCCAGACCATTCCAGGATTCTACAACTGGGAATCTTTCCTCCCAGACACCTGGAAAATGTAACAAGTGGTGAGGACAAAGCTCCAAATCTGGGATAAAACCAGAGACAGGACACAGGGAATGGCTTCCCACTGCCAGAGGGCAGGGATAGATGGGATATGGGGGAGGAATTCTTCCCTGTGAGGGCGGTGAGGGGCTGGGATGGAATTCCCAGAGAAGCTGTGGTTGCCCCTGGAGCCCTGGAAGTGTCCAAGTGTCCAGACCTGGAATAGTGGAAGATGTCCCTGCCCATGGCAGGGGGTGGCACTGGATGGGCTTTGTGGTCCCTTCCCACCCAAACCATCCCATTATTCCATGAATTCCTAAAGGGGAATACAGGCTGTGGTGACATGGATGGGCTGAATTCCACCACTTGAACAGCAGGGCTGTGGAATGAGTTGATCCTCCAGGCCCCCCTTCCCACCCAAACCATTCCACGATCCCGCCATTCCCGCTCCCTCAACGGGAGCACACGGAGGGGAGAAGTTGGGAATCCTTGGGAAATCCAACCCCAGCCGGGTGCAGGTGCCTCTGAGCAGCTCCCACTTCGCCCCGGGGAGGGTTTTGATCGAAATTCCAACTTCCAGGGCCCCACCTTTCCAGCTGGGGAATTTTTCCAGCAGCACTTTTAAGGAAGGGGGAGTTCAAACAGCACATGGGGGAGATCAAACCCAGACACAAACCCCGACACAGCCCCGGCTCTGCCTTCATTAGCCCAGCCTTGCCTGGGGCCTTTTACAAGCTGTTGATTTTGGGAGCCATGTGCTGGGAGGGGAAGCAAATCCCGGCACAGTGGGATGGATTTGCTTAAAGGGTTTATGGAGGGGAGGGCTCGGCTTTTCCAGAGGGGGATAATTGGATGTGGAACATGTTGTTCCTGGGATTTGTGGAACGTGAGGCGTGAAATGGGCACGGCTGGGATTCCTGTCTGGCTGGAGGGGCCCCTCTGGGAGCTGGGGAGGGGCTGGGATGGGGATTGGAGTGGCTGGGATGGGGATTGGAGTGGCTG
>NW_020939194.1:0-378 GCF_003984885.1 Neopelma chrysocephalum
GGGATCCCAAATTCATTCCCAGGTATCCCAAATCCCCTCCAGGGATCTCAAGTCCCTTGCAAGTCTCCCAAATTCCCTCCAGGTAGTCAAAATTCCCTCCAGGAAGCTAAAATTCCCTCAGGATGCCCAAATCACCTATGGAAAGCCAAAATTCCCTCAGGACACCCAAAATTCCCTCAGGATAGCCCAAATCACCTCCAGGTATCCCAAATTCCATCCAGGGAGCCAAAAATCACCTTGGGATATCCCAAATCACCTCCAGATATCCCAAAATCCCCTCCAGGGAGCCAAAACTCCCTCTAAGTATTCCCAAATCCCTTCCAGGTAGTCAAAATTCCCCTGGGATAGCCAAAATTCCCTCAGGATAACCCAAATCAC
>NW_020939195.1:0-378 GCF_003984885.1 Neopelma chrysocephalum
GGGATCCCAAATTCATTCCCAGGTATCCCAAATCCCCTCCAGGGATCTCAAGTCCCTTGCAAGTCTCCCAAATTCCCTCCAGGTAGTCAAAATTCCCTCCAGGAAGCTAAAATTCCCTCAGGATGCCCAAATCACCTATGGAAAGCCAAAATTCCCTCAGGACACCCAAAATTCCCTCAGGATAGCCCAAATCACCTCCAGGTATCCCAAATTCCATCCAGGGAGCCAAAAATCACCTTGGGATATCCCAAATCACCTCCAGATATCCCAAAATCCCCTCCAGGGAGCCAAAACTCCCTCTAAGTATTCCCAAATCCCTTCCAGGTAGTCAAAATTCCCCTGGGATAGCCAAAATTCCCTCAGGATAACCCAAATCAC
>NW_020939196.1:0-3119 GCF_003984885.1 Neopelma chrysocephalum
ACAGGGACAGGGATGGGACAGGGACAGGGATGGGACAGGGACAGGGACAGGGATGGGGACAGGGGCAGGGACGGGTGAGACAGGGACAGAATCAGAGGCAAGGAAAGGAATGGGGACAGGGACAGGGTCAGGATCAGTGGCAAGGGCAAGGAAAGGGATGGGGAGGGGGACAGGGTGGGAGGCAGGGACATGATCAGAGTCAGGATTAGGGTCAGGGATGGAGACAGGGAGGGAGACAAGGACAGAGTCAGGATCAAGGACAGGGACAAGGTGGGGATGAGGGACAGGGACACAACCAGGGTCATGGACAGGGACACAACCAGGGTCATGGTCAGGGATGGGGACAGGGGCAGGTTCAGGATTGGGGCAGGATCAGGGTCAAGTTTAGGAGCAGGGACACAGTGAGGACAGGGACAGGGTCACCACGGAGCAGGGGCGGGACAAGGACCCACCTGGAGCTGGAAGCAGCCGAGCATGAGGAGGAAGACGAGGGTGAGGCAGGCGAGGCAGACGGGCAGGCTGACCAGGCACTGGAAGAGCAGCCGCTTCCAGGGTGGGTAATAAAACTCCTCAGCGCTGGTCACGGGGCTGATCCTCTTAATGCCCTAATTGTGTGTGGGGGGGGGACAACGAGCTGTGACCCCCCTTCCCTCTGGGACCCCAGTGCTGGTGGGAGCCCTGGGAACCCCCTTCCCTCCCCTTCCCCTCACCCTGAACTGGGGCCGGGGCTCCTCGATGGACTCGGGGGGGGTGTCCAGGGTCCCCCACTTGTAGGCGAACTCGGCCCCCCGGCGCTTCCACTCCTCCAGGAACAGGGTGGCCCAGATGACGTTGAAGATGGCAAAGACCACGCAGGAGATGTCCTGGCTGGTCTGAGGGACGGAGGGAACCAACTGCACCGGGGTTGGTCCCCTCCAGTCCCCGGCACCCCCTCCCCCAGCCCAGCCCTGGGGAGCTGCAGGGTGCTCCCCCCGCCCACCCCACACCCGTGGGCTCGGTAGCCCCCCCAGCTCAGCAGCAATGCCAGGACTGAAGGACTATGGGGAAAATCTGGAGTGAGGAGGGATGGAAACCCACAAGGAGGGGTGGAAACCCATAAGGAGAGATGGGAACTCACGAGAGATGGAAACCCACAAGGAGGGATGGAAACCCACAAGGAGGGGCTCAAAACCCCCGAGGAAGGGTGAAAACCCTGCCGTGACCCCCCCCCAGTCCCTGGGGAAACAACCCCATCTCCTGCCCCCCCTCACCTGGTCACTCTCAGTGAAGGTGTAGAGGATGGAGCCGAAGACAGCGGGATACACCATGGCCGAGGTGTAGAAGCCCAGCCAGGCGAAGTACATGGCGATTTTCACCCCAAAATAGTCACAGATGTCATCTGGGGGGGACGGTGGGGGGAGACAAGGGGGGTGTGAGCGGGGCTGGGACCCCCAGACCCCTCTTTTGTGACCCCCCCTGATGTCTCACCGAGGGGCTGGGCCTCGCACACCGCCTGCACCCAGGACTTCATCAGCCGCTTGAGGATCCTCTGCTCGTGCAGCGGGAAAACCTGCTGGATGACCCCCCGGGCCGCCAGCTCCGGGACTGCAGCGGGGACACGGAGTCAGGGACAGCAGGGACACTGCCAGTCCCACCCCCTAAACCCCCCCCCGGGACCCCACACAGCCCTGGAGGCGTTGGGGTTGGGGCAGGGACAATGGGGTGACCGTGGCGGGTCAGGGCTCTGTGCCCACCGTGTGCCCCCCACCCTGCTGGCACACGGGCACGGGGAGGGGGACACGGGGTGACAGGGGACCCTTGGTGGGCTGGTGGCCCCTGGGGCCTCCAGGGCACAGCCCTGTGGGCAGGGGGAGCATGGCAGTGGGGGGGGTGCTGCTGTGCTATGCCGGTGCCAAGCAGTGCCATGGAAGTGCCATGGAAGTGTCATGGAGCTGCCCTGTGGTGCCCTGGAAGTGCCATGGAAGTGCCATGCAGTGCCATGGAAATGCCATGGAAGTGCCCTGTGGTGCCATGGCAGTGCCCTGGAGGTGCCCTGTGGTGCCCTGTGGTACTCACTGATGGGCTGTCCCTCGAGGAAGTGGATGTTGTGCAGGGCCTCTCCCTGCTTGGCCCGTAGGTTCTCCAGCCAGTACCTGATGATGTTTTGCCGTTCCTGCAGCACCACGGAGGCTTCAGATCCCGGGGATGGTCCCGATCCCTGTCCCTGTCCTGTCCCTTCCCTGTCCCGCCTTGTCCCCAGCTCAGGGGGTGGCTGGGTCAGTCTCCAGCTGGGATGGGGCTCCCTAATTCCCTGGGGAGGGGGAGAGGACCTGCCTTCCCTGCCCTATGTCCCTGCATCCCTGCGTTCCTACATCCCCAAATCCCTGCATTCCTACATCCCCAAATCTCTGCATCTCTACATTCCTACATTCCCATATCCCTGCATCCCTTCGTTCCTACATCCCCAAATCCCTGACCCTGCATTCCTACATCCCCAAATCCCTGCATTCCTATATCCTCAAATCCCTGCATTCCTACATCCCCAAATCCCTGCATCCCTGCGTTCCTACATCCCCAAATCCCTGCATCTGTGCATTCCTACATCCCCATATCCCTGCATCCCTACCCGGCATCCCCATATCCCTGCATCCCTGCCCGGCATCCCCACATCCCTGTACCCCTGTATCCTTGCCCATCACCCCTGCATCCCTGCTCAACATCCCCCAGACCCCTGTATCCCCACCTCCTTGCCCCACATCCCTGTATCCCTGCCAAGAATCCCCGTATCCCCACACCCCTGCATTCCCATATCCCCGCCCGGCACCCCCCGTATCCCTCCCCGTGCCCCCCCCGTCCCCGCGCCGTCCCACCTGAGAGGTGAAGAAGTAGAGCTCGTTCTCGATGTTCTCGTAGATGTAATCCTCCTCGCACGAGAAGCTCCTCATCCCGCCCCCAAACTCCGCCTTCACCGGCTTCCGCAGCCCGATCTCGTCCGCCCCCCGCAGCAAACTGGGGACAGGGACACGGCTGGGACACGGCTGGGACACGGCCGAGGGGACACGGCCGAGGGGACATGGCTGGGGACATGACCCAGGGGGCATGGCTGGGGGGACGTAGCTGAGGGGACAGGGATGGGGGGA
>NW_020939196.1:3219-11442 GCF_003984885.1 Neopelma chrysocephalum
GGGGGGACATGGATGGGGGGACATGGCTGGGGGGACACAGCTGGTGGGACTTGGCTGGGACATAGATGGGACGTGGCCGAGGGGACATGGATGGGACACAGCCAGAGTGACACGGTTGGGGGGACGTGCCTGGGGGGACACAGCTGGGGGGAGTTGGCTGGGACGTGGCCAGAGGGACACGGCTGGGGGGACATGGCTGGGACACGGCTGGGACACGGCTGGGACACAGCCAAGGGGACATGGATGGGACACAGCCAAGGGGACATGTCTGGGACTCGGCTGAGGGGCCGGGGGGGCGCGGGGAGCCCACCTCTCGTAGGTGGCGGTGACGAAGAAGGCGTAGACCCGCGTGTGCTTGTGGTGCCGGACCTGCACGATGAGCTCGGGGATGCCCAGGCGGATGTGGTTCAGCAGCCACAGCAGCGTGTGGTCGTCCGTGGTGTCTGTGGGGGGACCGTCAGCCACGGGCCACGGCCCCCACAGCCCTCCCCAGGGCCCCATCCCAGTCCCCACCCCTCCAGATACCCCCCACCCCTCCCCCAGCCCCCCTCCCAGTCCCCCCCCCTCCAGATACCCCCCCATCCCTCCCCAGGGCCCCATCCCAATCCCCATCCCTCCAGATACCCCCCATCCATCCCAATCCCCACCCTTCCAGATAACCCCCATCCCTCCCCATGTCCCTCATCCCGGTCTCCCATCACTCCATAAGTCCTCAATCGCTTCCCACGTCCCCCGTCTCTCCCCATGGCCACCATCACTTCCCACATTCCCATCCCAGTCCCCCTCCTGATTTCCATCCTTTCCCACATCCCCCACCCCTCCCCATGTCCCCATCCTGGTTCCCATTCCTCCTCACCCCCCCATCATTCCCTGTGTCTTGTATCCCTCCCCAACAACCCCTTCGATCTCCATGTTCCCCATCCATCCCGACATCCCCCATCCCTCCCCACGCTCCCATCCCTCCCCATGTCCCTCATCCATCCCCACATTCTCACCCCTGCCGAGCTTCCCCATCTCTCCCCACATCCCACATCCCTCCCCGTGTCCCCTGTCCCCATCCCTCCCCACATCCCACACCCCCCATCCCTGCTGCTCCCCCCCCGGGTGCTCCAGGTATCCCGGGTTCCCCGGGCACGTCCCTACCCGGGAAGGTCATGAGCACGTCGCAGTTCTCGGTGGGCACCGTCTTCATCCAGGCCTTGTGGGACATGATGTAACGCCCGGCCTGGAGCAGCCGCTTCCCGAAGAGTTTATCTGCCGGGGGGAGGGAAGGGATGAGCAGCCGCGGGATCCCGTGGGGTATCCCTACCCCACACACACCCCTGGGAACCAGATCCCAATCCCCGATGAGTCACGGGGCGAGGGCGGGGACCCCCGGTTCGTCCCCGGCTGTTCCCGGCGCGGCCGCGGCCGGAGGTCACGGCCCCGCTCCCGGTGACGCTGCCCCGGGCTCAGGTTTCTCCTTCGGCGGCTCCGGGTGCCCAAAACAGCCCCGGGTGCCCAAAACAGCCCCGACAGCTGCCGGGGAGGAGCCGCCAGCGTGTCCTGGCACCCCCGGGGTGCCGGTGCCGCGGGGACGTCCCGGGGTGCCCCCCTGAACCCCCCCTAAAAGCGCTCACCTCTGCCCGTAGCCCCTCGGCGGGGCCGGGATCCGGCAGGGCCGCGGCTCCGAGAGATGGAAAACCGCAGGAAAAATGGGGATGTCGAAAAAAGCAGCTGGTCTCCATGGAAACCCGTGGAGGCCCCGCGCCGCCGCGGGGAGGTGGGATGGGGACAGTCCCCACAGTCCCCGGCGGGTGCCAGCGCCGGGACACGGCCCCCGTCCCACTGTGGGGCGGCCACACCGCTGGGACACGCGGTCCCCGAGCCCGGTGTCCCCATCGCACCTCCTGGGGCGGGTGGGGACAAGGGACATCCCAAAATCCTGCCCCGGGATGGCAGGATGGGGCTTCCAACGGTGCTGGGGTCCCACAGGACTCCGTTTCTCCCAGGCCAGCCCTCTCCCTGCCTCGGTGTCCCCTCCTCAGCCGGTGCTGCCCAGGGGATGTCACGGCCTCTCCAGCTGCCCCAGGGCTGGGAAGGTCCCCGGGTTCCGCAAAAACAGGAAATGCCGAACCTGCTCCGGCAGCTCCTCCCAGGGAACGCACCTCAACTCCGGGCACCCCAGCTCTGGGCACCCCAACTCCGGGCACCCCCTGACCCGCCAGGAACCCCCCGGCCGGGCTGAGACCTCCCAAACTCATCGCCCGAGCTGCTGGGCTCTGAAAGGCCGCCCTGTCCCGGCTCTGTGGGTGGGAGTTGGGGACAGTGCCAGGCTGCCGTGCCAGGCTGCCACCCCCGGAGGGGCACTGGTCCGGCATCCTGGGCATGGCCATGTTCTGCTCTGCGCTGCCGGGGTGCTGGGTGGGCACAGGGTGCTGGGCTGCTTAGGTACCAGTGTGCCAGGGTGCCGGGGTGCTGCGGTGCCAGGGTGCTGTGGTGACGAGGTCCTAAGATACCAGGGTGTTGGGGTGCTGGGCTACCAGGGTACCAGGGTGCTGAGGTGCCTGAGCGCTGGGGTGTTGTGGTACCGGGGTGTTGGGGTGCCCGAGTACCGGGGTGCTGTGTCCCGGGGTGCCAGGCGGGCACAGGGCGCCGGTGGCCGTGGCAGAGCTCCCCGGGTGACGCCGGCGGGCTGAGCTCACCACCCTGAATTATTTATGTCCTGCCGGGAGTGGTGGCACCGGGCACGGGTGGCAGCTCTGGGCACCGCGGGGGCCCGGCCCTGGGCATGGCCACGCCGGCACACGCGTGGGCAACCGGGGCGATGCCCGGCGGGCACCTACACCCCGAGGGCTCGGGTGCAGGTGCAGGGAGGGTTTCCCTGCCCAAGGTCATGGGAAAAGAGGGGTCCCCAGCGCCCCTCCTCTGGCTGGGGTTGGGGGGTGACCCACCTTCGTCCCGCTCCGGCCATGGGTCCCTCAGGCCCCACTGCCCCCCCAGCACGCGGTGCCGTCCCCGAAGCCGCACGAGGGCTCCGTGGGGACGGGGCACGGTGCCCCAGCCAGCGCCGCCCCGCCGTGCCCCCCTCCCGGGTGTCCCCGTTGGCCCCCGCGGCCCCCCGTGTCCCGGCACGCCGGCGGTGCCGCTCACCTTGGCTCCCGGGATAAGGTCACCGGAGCTGCAGAGTGGCGGGGACGGGCACGGGCACGGCCCCGCCGCCGAGAGGAGCCCGCGGCCACCGGGGACGGGGCGTTCGGGGGAGCGGCCGCGTCTCGGGGGGGGGCACGAAGTGGGTCACCCACCCCCAGGCGGGAGTCCCGCTCGGTGGCACAGCGGGCAGCAGGCCCTGCCTGCCCCCCCCCCAGCCCGACCCCGCCACGCGGACCCTCAACCAGGGGGGTGTCACCTGTCCCAGCGCCACGCGGGGGGGGGACCCCAACGACAGCTTGGGGACCCCGACCCAAAGCCTCCACCCTGCACCACCCCTCTGCCCTGGGGTACGAAGCTGGGGGGAGGGACACCGGCCTGCCCGGGATGGGTGGGGGGGCAAAAAGACTTTCTCGGGGTGGGGGGTGACACGGGGGGTGCGTGGACGCGGTGCTGGGGTGGTCACCGGTGCGTGGGGGACAAGGAGCTGCACGTGGAGCCCATCCCGGGGGGCACGGAGCTGTCCCGGGGGGACACACACGCACAGCCGCGATCCCCAGAGAACTGCAGACCCCCCCCGCCCCGGCGCGGGACCCCCGGGGGTGGCACACGGAGCTGTCCCGGGGGGATGCTCAGAGAGCCCCGCCGGGAGCACCGGCCCCCCTCCGCGATCCCGGCGAGCCGCATCCCGGCCGACATCCGCATCGAGCCGCAGGGAGCTGCCTCCCCCCGCCCTCCCCGTCCCCCCCCGCGTCCCCCCCGCCGCCGCCCGCACCCCCCCCCCCCCCCCCCCCCCCCCCCAATCCGCCCCGGTCTCCACCCGGTTCCCCCGTACCCAGGACGCCGGTGGGGGCCGCCGGTTCCGTTCGCTCCTCCCCGGCCGGGGCCCGCCGGGGCCGGTCGCCGTCCTGAGCTGCGGCCGCCGGCTCGGGCATGGTGCGGGGCTCGGCGGCGGCGGCGGCGGGGGCCGGTGCATTGGGGCCGCCGGGGCCGCCGGGGCCGCCGGTGCCGCCGCCGGTGCCGCCGGTGCCGGGCGGGAGGAGGGACAAAGGCGGCGGAGCGGAGCCCGAGAGCTCCCGGCCCCTTTAATGCTCTGGTTGGCCGCCGTCTCCCCAGCGCCGGTCGCACCGGCCACGCGTGTCCGGCCGCGCCCCGTGGGGGGGTCGTGGGGGAGAGCGGGGGGGCGGCTCAGCCCATTCAGAGGAGCGTCGTGGCCCCCCCGGTGTCCCCACCCCACTCGGGGTTACCCCGTGTCCCCCCAGTATCCCCCCACCCACCTCGGGGTTACCCCACGTCCCCAGCGTTCGTCCCCCCCTCAATCCTCCCCTGTACCCCCAAACCCCCCCTTACCCTGCCTGTCCACGGGGCTGCCCCGCAGCCCCCCCCCTAGTGCCCCCCGGGTCCCCCAGTGCCTCCCTGTGCCCCCCAGACCCCCCCAGTGCCCCCCCCGTCCTGGCACGATGCCCGGGAGAGGCGGTTCCCAGCGAGGGGGGGCCGGTAACCCGAGCGGGGCGTGCGATGTCCCCCTGACATTTCGGGTGACCCCCCATCCCCCAGTCTGCCCTCACACACACTCGTAGGGGACCCCCGCAGCCCCCCCCCGCAGAGCTGGAGGGTCCTGCCCTCCACGTGCACCCTGTGAGCCCCCCCGGCACTGTGGGCATTGGGGTGGGGGGCACCCCTGTCCCAGGTCCCTCTCAAGCCCCCCCCGAGCTCCCCCCGCGGCTATTTTGGGGCAGGGGCCGGGTGCCAGCGAGGCTGGTTGGTGCCACCAGGAGCCGTCCCTCCCGCTGGGATCTCAGCTGGACCGGGGGGGGGGGACAGTTTCAACGGGGGGAGGACAGGATGGAGTGTCTCCAGGCCTGGCCACTGTCCCTGTTTTGGGAAAGGGGGGGGGCACAGGAAAAGTTGGACACAAGGGTGGGGAGGGGGCCCCGAGGCCTTGCAGGGCTGTGCATCCAAATGACCCTGAACCCCCCCTCCCGGGAGACCCCCTGATCCCACCCCTCATCCCTGGACTGTGGGGGATTTGGGGGTGTCCACAGGGATTTAGCAGAGGAGGGAGCATTGATGGTCTCTGGTATCCTGGGAATTCCAGCGTCCTGGCCAGCATCCCTGCCTGCATCCCTGGCAGTGTCCCTGTCTGAATCCCGGGTTGAATTCCTGTCTGTATCCCGGCCTGTATCCCGGCCTGTATCCCTGCCTGTATCCCAACCTGTATCCCTGTCTATCCCAGCCTGTATCCCTGCCTGCATCCCTGTCTGTATCCCAGCCTGTATTCCAGCCTGTATCCCTGTCTATCCCAGCAGGCATCCCAGCCTGTATCCCTGTCTGTATCCCAGCCTGTATTCCAGCCTGTATCCCTGTCTATCCCAGCCTGTATGCCTGCCTGCATCCCTGTCTGTATCCCAGCCTGTATCCCTGTTTCTATCCCAGCCTGTATCCCTGCCTGTATCCCTGTCTATCCCAGCCTGTATCCCTGCCTGTATCCCAGCCTGTATCCCTGCCTGTATCCCTGCCTGTATCCCAGCCTGTATCCCTGCCTGTATCCCAGCCTGTATCCCTGTCTCTATCCCTGCCTGTATCCCAGCCTTTCCCGGCCACGCCGCTGTTGCTCCTCCCCTCTCCAGCGCCTTTGTCTACACGACCACCCCCCCTCTCGGCCCCCTGCGCTTACCCGCCCTCCCCTGGTCCCCCCCCCCGAAACCCGCTGCAAACCGACCCGAGATTTTGGGGACCGGGAAGGGGAGACCCCCCCAGAGCAGGGGGATCACTCGGTCCGGCTGCCCGGACCCCAACCCCTGGGCCCCCCCCAAACTTGGGTCCCGCCAGGGGGGTGGGATGGGGACAGGGATGGGGGGCCAAATGGGATGTAGGATGGGGGGCGGGATGGGATGGGATGGGATGCGGGATGGGATGTGGGATGAGGAGCGGGATGCAGGCAGGGATGCAGGCAGGGATGCAGGCAGGGATGGGGTGCGGGATGAGGAGCGGACAGAGCCGTGACGCTGCTCGGGAATCATTTCTCTGGTTCACGGAGCGCTGCGGGCGCGGGCGGCTGCGGGGAGGGGTCCCTCCCGCCGCGCGAGAGGGGCCTGTTTGTGGGGACCCCCCACCCCGCAACCCAGGGGTCAGTCCCGACCCCCCCGCGGGGATAAGACCCTCCTGGATGGGGCGGGGGTTCCCCGGGCTGTGAGCAGCTCCGGCTTGGCTGGGTGCGGAGCCGGGGCTCAGCCCCTGGGGGTGCGGGGGGTGCCAAGCGCAGGGACCCCCCCCAGGGTGGGCAGGGGTCCCCCAAAGCCTCCAGGTGCTTCAGAACAGCTTGTGTCAGGGTGAGGGCAAGGGGACCTCCCCCGCGAGGCACGGGGGCACCGGTGGGTGCAGAGGAAAGGGACGGACGGGGCAGGGGTGGGCTCCGCCATGACGGAGAGGGGGGATCGCCCCAATTCTCCGGACACGGACACCCCCGCAGCTCAGGGTCGTGCGGAGCTGGGGGTTATTTTTAGGGTACAGCCGCGGCAAGGGGACGAAGGGGGGGTGGGTTCCAGCCCAGCAGCCCCCCGGGCGCGAGGTGGGGACAGGCAGGGACGGCCCGTGGGGGGGGCTGCGGGCAGGGACCCCCGGGCAGCGCCGCGCCCCGCGCCGGGCGGAACCGCCCGGGCCGCGCGGCTTCAGGCGGCGCAGCGCCATGGCCGCTTCTGACCAATCAGAAACGCGACCGCGGCATTAAACCCGCCCCTTCGCGAGAGCCGACCAATGGGAATAGGCGAGGTGGGCGGGGCGAGGCGCCCGCGATGAGGCCGGCGCGGGGTGAGGGCAGCGTGAGCCGCGCTCATGGCGCTGCCCAGGGCGCTGAGGGCGGCGGGGGGGCAGGTGGGGGCACCCCGGGGCTGAACGGGGGGTCCCGGGGAGGGGGGCGAACCCCCTGCGGGGGGGAGTTTGGGGAGAGGGCGCACGGGAAGGGGGTAGGGGTGCCCTGGTGTGGAGGGGGGTGCAGGGGAAGGGGGAGTACCTGGGGAGGGGGCGCATCGCGAGGGGGTGAACGGGGAGGGGCTGCTCGGGAAGGGGGAGGACCTGGGGAGGGGGTGCACGGGAAGAGGGAGTACCTGGGGAGAGGGTGCACGAGGAGGGGGAGTACAAGGGGAGAGGATGCTTTTGGGGAGGGGATGCATCTGAGGAGGGGGAGTACCCGGGGAGGGGGTGCCCTTGGGGAGGGGGTTCATCCAGGGAAGGGATGCCCTTGAGGTGGGGGTGACCCTGGGGAGGGGTTGCACGGGCAGGGGTCCTTGGGGGTGATTGGGGGGGTCTGCGCACCCCCTGCACCCTCTGTGTGCCCCCCCCCCGGGGGGTGGGGAAGGGCCCCCCCTCCCCCCCCCCGGGGGGGGGGGGGCCCGGGGGCCTCGGGGGGGGGGGGGGGGGGGACACCATCTTCGCCCTGTCCTCGGCCCCCGGGCGCTGCGGGGTCGCTGTTATCCGTGCCAGCGGCCCGGGCAGCCGGGGGGCCCTGCAGAGCCTCACCGGGACCCCCAAGCTGCCCCCGCCCCGCGTCCTGGCCCTGCGGCGCATCCGCGACCCCGACACCGCCGAGACCCTCGACCGCGGGCTCGTCGTCTGGTTCCCAGGTGGGGTGGGTGGGCTGGGGCTCGGGAGGGGTCTTTGGGGGTTGGTTGAGGGGGGTCTCGGTGCCCGGTGGGGGTCTCGGTGCCTGCCACAGCCCCCTCGCCTGAGGAGACCCCTCGGGGGTGGTCCTGGGTCACCGCTGGCCCCTCTGCACCGATCCCATAGAGCTGCTGCTGGGGGGTCTCTCCTGAGCCCCCCAGAGCTCCTATGGGGTGGAAATGTGCGTGTTCCCTCGGGAGGGATGTACCGGCTCCGGGGGGGCTCGGCCGGTGCCCACCCAGGCCGTGTGTCCCCGCAGGACCCCGGAGCTTCACCGGGGAGGACTGTGCTGAGCTGCACGTGCACGGGGGGCCCGCCGTGATCAGCGGGGTGCTGCGGGCACTGGGTGAGCCCCCCCTGTCCCTGCATCCCTCCTGCCCCTCTCCCATCACATCCTGCCCCTCTCCCATCAAATTCTGCCCCTCTCCCATCACA
>NW_020939197.1:0-3122 GCF_003984885.1 Neopelma chrysocephalum
ACAGGGACAGGGATGGGACAGGGACAGGGATGGGACAGGGACAGGGACAGGGATGGGGACAGGGGCAGGGACGGGTGAGACAGGGACAGAATCAGAGGCAAGGAAAGGAATGGGGACAGGGACAGGGTCAGGATCAGTGGCAAGGGCAAGGAAAGGGATGGGGAGGGGGACAGGGTGGGAGGCAGGGACATGATCAGAGTCAGGATTAGGGTCAGGGATGGAGACAGGGAGGGAGACAAGGACAGAGTCAGGATCAAGGACAGGGACAAGGTGGGGATGAGGGACAGGGACACAACCAGGGTCATGGACAGGGACACAACCAGGGTCATGGTCAGGGATGGGGACAGGGGCAGGTTCAGGATTGGGGCAGGATCAGGGTCAAGTTTAGGAGCAGGGACACAGTGAGGACAGGGACAGGGTCACCACGGAGCAGGGGCGGGACAAGGACCCACCTGGAGCTGGAAGCAGCCGAGCATGAGGAGGAAGACGAGGGTGAGGCAGGCGAGGCAGACGGGCAGGCTGACCAGGCACTGGAAGAGCAGCCGCTTCCAGGGTGGGTAATAAAACTCCTCAGCGCTGGTCACGGGGCTGATCCTCTTAATGCCCTAATTGTGTGTGGGGGGGGACAACGAGCTGTGACCCCCCTTCCCTCTGGGACCCCAGTGCTGGTGGGAGCCCTGGGAACCCCCTTCCCTCCCCTTCCCCTCACCCTGAACTGGGGCCGGGGCTCCTCGATGGACTCGGGGGGGGTGTCCAGGGTCCCCCACTTGTAGGCGAACTCGGCCCCCCGGCGCTTCCACTCCTCCAGGAACAGGGTGGCCCAGATGACGTTGAAGATGGCAAAGACCACGCAGGAGATGTCCTGGCTGGTCTGAGGGACGGAGGGAACCAACTGCACCGGGGTTGGTCCCCTCCAGTCCCCGGCACCCCCTCCCCCAGCCCAGCCCTGGGGAGCTGCAGGGTGCTCCCCCCGCCCACCCCACACCCGTGGGCTTGGCAGCCCCCCCAGCTCAGCAGCAACGCCAGGACTGAAGGACTACGGGGAAAATCTGGAGTGAGGAGGGATGGAAACCCACAAGGAGAGATGGAAACCCATAAGGAGGGGTGGAAACCCACAACGAGAGATGGAAACCCACATGGAGGGAGGGAAACCCACAAGGAGGGATGGAAACCCATAAGGAGGGGTGGAAACCCATAAGGAGAGATGGAAACTCACGAGAGATGGAAACCCACAAGGAGGGGCTCAAAACCCCCGAGGAAGGGTGAAAACCCTGCCATGACCCCCCCAGGCACCGAGCCCATCTCCTGCCCCCCCTCACCTGGTCACTCTCGGTGAAGGTGTAGAGGATGGAGCCGAAGACAGCGGGATACACCATGGCCGAGGTGTAGAAGCCCAGCCAGGCGAAGTACATGGCGATTTTCACCCCAAAATAGTCACAGATGTCATCTGGGGGGGACGGTGGGGGGAGACAAGGGGGGTGTGAGCGGGGCTGGGACCCCCAGACCCCTCTTTTGTGACCCCCCTGATGTCTCACCGAGGGGCTGGGCCTCGCACACCGCCTGCACCCAGGACTTCATCAGCCGCTTGAGGATCCTCTGCTCGTGCAGCGGGAAAACCTGCTGGATGACCCCCCGGGCCGCCAGCTCCGGGACTGCAGCGGGGACACGGAGTCGGGGACAGCAGGGACACTGCCAGTCCCACCCCCTAAACCCCCCCCGGGACCCCACACAGCCCTGGTGGCGTTGGGGTTGGGGCAGGGACAATGGGGTGACCGTGGCGGGTCAGGGCTCTGTGCCCACCGTGTGCCCCCCACCCTGCTGGCACACGGGCACGGGGAGGGGGACACGGGGTGACAGGGGACCCTTGGTGGGCTGGTGGCCCCTGGGGCCTCCAGGGCACAGCCCTGTGGGCAGGGGGAGCATGGCAGTGGGGGGGGTGCTGCTGTGCTATGCCGGTGCCAAGCAGTGCCATGGAAGTGCCATGGAAGTGTCGTGGAGCTGCCCTGTGGTGCCCTGGAAGTGCCATGGAGGTGCCCTGTGGTGCCCTGTGGTACTCACTGATGGGCTGTCCCTCGAGGAAGTGGATGTTGTGCAGGGCCTCTCCCTGCTTGGCCCGTAGGTTCTCCAGCCAGTACCTGATGATGTTTTGCCGTTCCTGTGGCACCACGGAGGCTTCAGATCCCAGGGATGGTCCCGATCCCTGTCCCTGTCCTGTCCCCTCCCTGTCCTGCCTTGTCCCCAGCTCAGGGGGTGGCTGGGTCAGTCTCCAGCTGGGATGGGGCTCCCTAATTCCCTGGGGAGGGGGAGAGGACCTGCCTTCCCTGCCCTATGTCCCTGCATCCCTGCGTTCCTACATCCCCAAATCCCTGCATTCCTACATCCCCAAATCTCTGCATCTCTACATTCCTACATTCCCATATCCCTGCATCCCTTCGTTCCTACATCCCCAAATCCCTGACCCTGCATTCCTACATCCCCAAATCCCTGCATTCCTATATCCTCAAATCCCTGCATTCCTACATCCCCAAATCCCTGCATCCCTGCGTTCCTACATCCCCAAATCCCTGCATCTGTGCATTCCTACATCCCCATATCCCTGCATCCCTACCCGGCATCCCCATATCCCTGCATCCCTGCCCGGCATCCCCACATCCCTGTACCCCTGTATCCTTGCCCATCACCCCTGCATCCCTGCTCAACATCCCCCAGACCCCTGTATCCCCACCTCCTTGCCCCACATCCCTGTATCCCTGCCAAGAATCCCCGTATCCCCACACCCCTGCATTCCCATATCCCCGCCCGGCACCCCCCGTATCCCTCCCCGTGCCCCCCCCGTCCCCGCGCCGTCCCACCTGAGAGGTGAAGAAGTAGAGCTCGTTCTCGATGTTCTCGTAGATGTAATCCTCCTCGCACGAGAAGCTCCTCATCCCGCCCCCAAACTCCGCCTTCACCGGCTTCCGCAGCCCGATCTCGTCCGCCCCCCGCAGCAAACTGGGGACAGGGACACGGCTGGGACACGGCTGGGACACGGCCGAGGGGACACGGCCGAGGGGACATGGCTGGGGACATGACCCAGGGGGCATGGCTGGGGGGACGTAGCTGAGGGGACAGGGATGGGGGGA
>NW_020939197.1:3222-11425 GCF_003984885.1 Neopelma chrysocephalum
GGGGGGACATGGATGGGGGGACATGGCTGGGGGGACACAGCTGGTGGGACTTGGCTGGGACATAGATGGGACGTGGCCGAGGGGACATGGATGGGACACAGCCAGAGTGACACGGTTGGGGGGACGTGCCTGGGGGGACACAGCTGGGGGGAGTTGGCTGGGACGTGGCCAGAGGGACACGGCTGGGGGGACATGGCTGGGACACGGCTGGGACACGGCTGGGACACAGCCAAGGGGACATGGATGGGACACAGCCAAGGGGACATGTCTGGGACTCGGCTGAGGGGCCGGGGGGGCGCGGGGAGCCCACCTCTCGTAGGTGGCGGTGACGAAGAAGGCGTAGACCCGCGTGTGCTTGTGGTGCCGGACCTGCACGATGAGCTCGGGGATGCCCAGGCGGATGTGGTTCAGCAGCCACAGCAGCGTGTGGTCGTCCGTGGTGTCTGTGGGGGGACCGTCAGCCACGGGCCACGGCCCCCACAGCCCTCCCCAGGGCCCCATCCCAGTCCCCACCCCTCCAGATACCCCCCACCCCTCCCCCAGCCCCCCTCCCAGTCCCCCCCCCTCCAGATACCCCCCCATCCCTCCCCAGGGCCCCATCCCAATCCCCATCCCTCCAGATACCCCCCATCCATCCCAATCCCCACCCTTCCAGATAACCCCCATCCCTCCCCATGTCCCTCATCCCGGTCTCCCATCACTCCATAAGTCCTCAATCGCTTCCCACGTCCCCCGTCTCTCCCCATGGCCACCATCACTTCCCACATTCCCATCCCAGTCCCCCTCCTGATTTCCATCCTTTCCCACATCCCCCACCCCTCCCCATGTCCCCATCCTGGTTCCCATTCCTCCTCACCCCCCCATCATTCCCTGTGTCTTGTATCCCTCCCCAACAACCCCTTCGATCTCCATGTTCCCCATCCATCCCGACATCCCCCATCCCTCCCCACGCTCCCATCCCTCCCCATGTCCCTCATCCATCCCCACATTCTCACCCCTGCCGAGCTTCCCCATCTCTCCCCACATCCCACATCCCTCCCCGTGTCCCCTGTCCCCATCCCTCCCCACATCCCACACCCCCCATCCCTGCTGCTCCCCCCCCGGGTGCTCCAGGTATCCCGGGTTCCCCGGGCACGTCCCTACCCGGGAAGGTCATGAGCACGTCGCAGTTCTCGGTGGGCACCGTCTTCATCCAGGCCTTGTGGGACATGATGTAACGCCCGGCCTGGAGCAGCCGCTTCCCGAAGAGTTTATCTGCCGGGGGGAGGGAAGGGATGAGCAGCCGCGGGATCCCGTGGGGTATCCCTACCCCACACACACCCCTGGGAACCAGATCCCAATCCCCGATGAGTCACGGGGCGAGGGCGGGGACCCCCGGTTCGTCCCCGGCTGTCCCCGGCGCGGCCGCGGCCGGAGGTCACGGCCCCGCTCCCGGTGACGCTGCCCCGGGCTCAGGTTTCTCCTTCGGCGGCTCCGGGTGCCCAAAACAGCCCCGGGTGCCCAAAACAGCCCCGACAGCTGCCGGGGAGGAGCCGCCAGCGTGTCCTGGCACCCCCGGGGTGCCGGTGCCGCGGGGACGTCCCGGGGTGCCCCCCTGAACCCCCCCTAAAAGCGCTCACCTCTGCCCGTAGCCCCTCGGCGGGGCCGGGATCCGGCAGGGCCGCGGCTCCGAGAGATGGAAAACCGCAGGAAAAATGGGGATGTCGAAAAAAGCAGCTGGTCTCCATGGAAACCCGGGGAGGCCCCGCGCCGCCGCGGGGAGGTGGGATGGGGACAGTCCCCACAGTCCCCAGCGGGTGCCAGCGCCGGGACACGGCCCCCGTCCCACTGTGGGGCGGCCACACCGCTGGGACACGCGGTCCCCGAGCCCGGTGTCCCCATCGCACCTCCTGGGGCGGGTGGGGACAAGGGACATCCCAAAATCCTGCCCCGGGATGGCAGGATGGGGCTTCCAACGGTGCTGGGGTCCCACAGGACCCCGTTTCTCCCAGGCCAGCCCCCTCCCTGCCTCGGTGTCCCCTCCTCAGCCGGCGCTGCCCAGGGGATGTCACGGCCTCTCCAGCTGCCCCAGGGCTGGGAAGGTCCCCGGGTTCCGCAAAAACAGGAAATGCCGAACCTGCTCCGGCAGCTCCTCCCAGGGAACGCACCTCAACTCCGGGCACCCCAGCTCTGGGCACCCCCTGACCCGCCAGGAACCCCCCGGCCGGGCTGAGACCTCCCAAACTCATCGCCCGAGCTGCCGGGCTCTGAAAGGCCGCCCTGTCCCGGCTCTGTGGGTGGGAGTTGGGGACAGTGCCAGGCTGCCGTGCCAGGCTGCCACCCCCGGAGGGGCACTGGTCCGGCATCCTGGGCATGGCCATGTTCTGCTCTGCGCTGCCGGGGTGCTGGGTGGGCACAGGGTGCTGGGCTGCTTAGGTACCAGTGTGCCAGGGTGCCGGGGTGCTGCGGTGCCAGGGTGCTGTGGTGACGAGGTCCTAAGATACCAGGGTGTTGGGGTGCTGGGCTACCAGGGTACCAGGGTGCTGAGGTGCCTGAGCGCTGGGGTGTTGTGGTACCGGGGTGTTGGGGTGCCCGAGTACCGGGGTGCTGTGTCCCGGGGTGCCAGGCGGGCACAGGGCGCCGGTGGCCGTGGCAGAGCTCCCCGGGTGACGCCGGCGGGCTGAGCTCACCACCCTGAATTATTTATGTCCTGCCGGGAGTGGTGGCACCGGGCACGGGTGGCAGCTCTGGGCACCGCGGGGGCCCGGCCCTGGGCATGGCCACGCCGGCACACGCGTGGGCAACCGGGGCGATGCCCGGCGGGCACCTACACCCCGAGGGCTCGGGTGCAGGTGCAGGGAGGGTTTCCCTGCCCAAGGTCATGGGAAAAGAGGGGTCCCCAGCGCCCCTCCTCTGGCTGGGGTTGGGGGGTGACCCACCTTCGTCCCGCTCCGGCCATGGGTCCCTCAGGCCCCACTGCCCCCCCAGCACGCGGTGCCGTCCCCGAAGCCGCACGAGGGCTCCGTGGGGACGGGGCACGGTGCCCCAGCCAGCGCCGCCCCGCCGTGCCCCCCTCCCGGGTGTCCCCGTTGGCCCCCGCGGCCCCCCGTGTCCCGGCACGCCGGCGGTGCCGCTCACCTTGGCTCCCGGGATAAGGTCACCGGAGCTGCAGAGTGGCGGGGACGGGCACGGGCACGGCCCCGCCGCCGAGAGGAGCCCGCGGCCACCGGGGACGGGGCGTTCGGGGGAGCGGCCGCGTCTCGGGGGGGGGCACGAAGTGGGTCACCCACCCCCAGGCGGGAGTCCCGCTCGGTGGCACAGCGGGCAGCAGGCCCTGCCTGCCCCCCCCCCAGCCCGACCCCGCCACGCGGACCCTCAACCAGGGGGGTGTCACCTGTCCCAGCGCCACGCGGGGGGGGGACCCCAACGACAGCTTGGGGACCCCGACCCAAAGCCTCCACCCTGCACCACCCCTCTGCCCTGGGGTACGAAGCTGGGGGGAGGGACACCGGCCTGCCCGGGATGGGTGGGGGGGCAAAAAGACTTTCTCGGGGTGGGGGGTGACACGGGGGGTGCGTGGACGCGGTGCTGGGGTGGTCACCGGTGCGTGGGGGACAAGGAGCTGCACGTGGAGCCCATCCCGGGGGGCACGGAGCTGTCCCGGGGGGACACACACGCACAGCCGCGATCCCCAGAGAACTGCAGACCCCCCCCGCCCCGGCGCGGGACCCCCGGGGGTGGCACACGGAGCTGTCCCGGGGGGATGCTCAGAGAGCCCCGCCGGGAGCACCGGCCCCCCTCCGCGATCCCGGCGAGCCGCATCCCGGCCGACATCCGCATCGAGCCGCAGGGAGCTGCCTCCCCCCGCCCTCCCCGTCCCCCCCCGCGTCCCCCCCGCCGCCGCCCGCACCCCCCCCCCCCCCCCCCCCCCCCCCCAATCCGCCCCGGTCTCCACCCGGTTCCCCCGTACCCAGGACGCCGGTGGGGGCCGCCGGTTCCGTTCGCTCCTCCCCGGCCGGGGCCCGCCGGGGCCGGTCGCCGTCCTGAGCTGCGGCCGCCGGCTCGGGCATGGTGCGGGGCTCGGCGGCGGCGGCGGCGGGGGCCGGTGCATTGGGGCCGCCGGGGCCGCCGGGGCCGCCGGTGCCGCCGCCGGTGCCGCCGGTGCCGGGCGGGAGGAGGGACAAAGGCGGCGGAGCGGAGCCCGAGAGCTCCCGGCCCCTTTAATGCTCTGGTTGGCCGCCGTCTCCCCAGCGCCGGTCGCACCGGCCACGCGTGTCCGGCCGCGCCCCGTGGGGGGGTCGTGGGGGAGAGCGGGGGGGCGGCTCAGCCCATTCAGAGGAGCGTCGTGGCCCCCCCGGTGTCCCCACCCCACTCGGGGTTACCCCGTGTCCCCCCAGTATCCCCCCACCCACCTCGGGGTTACCCCACGTCCCCAGCGTTCGTCCCCCCCTCAATCCTCCCCTGTACCCCCAAACCCCCCCTTACCCTGCCTGTCCACGGGGCTGCCCCGCAGCCCCCCCCTAGTGCCCCCCGGGTCCCCCAGTGCCTCCCTGTGCCCCCCAGACCCCCCCAGTGCCCCCCCCGTCCTGGCACGATGCCCGGGAGAGGCGGTTCCCAGCGAGGGGGGGCCGGTAACCCGAGCGGGGCGTGCGATGTCCCCCTGACATTTCGGGTGACCCCCCATCCCCCAGTCTGCCCTCACACACACTCGTAGGGGACCCCCGCAGCCCCCCCCCGCAGAGCTGGAGGGTCCTGCCCTCCACGTGCACCCTGTGAGCCCCCCCGGCACTGTGGGCATTGGGGTGGGGGGCACCCCTGTCCCAGGTCCCTCTCAAGCCCCCCCCGAGCTCCCCCCGCGGCTATTTTGGGGCAGGGGCCGGGTGCCAGCGAGGCTGGTTGGTGCCACCAGGAGCCGTCCCTCCCGCTGGGATCTCAGCTGGACCGGGGGGGGGGGACAGTTTCAACGGGGGGAGGACAGGATGGAGTGTCTCCAGGCCTGGCCACTGTCCCTGTTTTGGGAAAGGGGGGGGGCACAGGAAAAGTTGGACACAAGGGTGGGGAGGGGGCCCCGAGGCCTTGCAGGGCTGTGCATCCAAATGACCCTGAACCCCCCCTCCCGGGAGACCCCCTGATCCCACCCCTCATCCCTGGACTGTGGGGGATTTGGGGGTGTCCACAGGGATTTAGCAGAGGAGGGAGCATTGATGGTCTCTGGTATCCTGGGAATTCCAGCGTCCTGGCCAGCATCCCTGCCTGCATCCCTGGCAGTGTCCCTGTCTGAATCCCGGGTTGAATTCCTGTCTGTATCCCGGCCTGTATCCCGGCCTGTATCCCTGCCTGTATCCCAACCTGTATCCCTGTCTATCCCAGCCTGTATCCCTGCCTGCATCCCTGTCTGTATCCCAGCCTGTATTCCAGCCTGTATCCCTGTCTATCCCAGCAGGCATCCCAGCCTGTATCCCTGTCTGTATCCCAGCCTGTATTCCAGCCTGTATCCCTGTCTATCCCAGCCTGTATGCCTGCCTGCATCCCTGTCTGTATCCCAGCCTGTATCCCTGTTTCTATCCCAGCCTGTATCCCTGCCTGTATCCCTGTCTATCCCAGCCTGTATCCCTGCCTGTATCCCAGCCTGTATCCCTGCCTGTATCCCTGCCTGTATCCCAGCCTGTATCCCTGCCTGTATCCCAGCCTGTATCCCTGTCTCTATCCCTGCCTGTATCCCAGCCTTTCCCGGCCACGCCGCTGTTGCTCCTCCCCTCTCCAGCGCCTTTGTCTACACGACCACCCCCCCTCTCGGCCCCCTGCGCTTACCCGCCCTCCCCTGGTCCCCCCCCCCGAAACCCGCTGCAAACCGACCCGAGATTTTGGGGACCGGGAAGGGGAGACACCCCCAGAGCAGGGGGATCACTCGGTCCGGCTGCCCGGACCCCAACCCCTGGGCCCCCCCCAAACTTGGGTCCCGCCAGGGGGGTGGGATGGGGACAGGGATGGGGGGCCAAATGGGATGTAGGATGGGGGGCGGGATGGGATGGGATGGGATGCGGGATGGGATGTGGGATGAGGAGCGGGATGCAGGCAGGGATGCAGGCAGGGATGCAGGCAGGGATGGGGTGCGGGATGAGGAGCGGACAGAGCCGTGACGCTGCTCGGGAATCATTTCTCTGGTTCACGGAGCGCTGCGGGCGCGGGCGGCTGCGGGGAGGGGTCCCTCCCGCCGCGCGAGAGGGGCCTGTTTGTGGGGACCCCCCACCCCGCAACCCAGGGGTCAGTCCCGACCCCCCCGCGGGGATAAGACCCTCCTGGATGGGGCGGGGGTTCCCCGGGCTGTGAGCAGCTCCGGCTTGGCTGGGTGCGGAGCCGGGGCTCAGCCCCTGGGGGTGCGGGGGGTGCCAAGCGCAGGGACCCCCCCCAGGGTGGGCAGGGGTCCCCCAAAGCCTCCAGGTGCTTCAGAACAGCTTGTGTCAGGGTGAGGGCAAGGGGACCTCCCCCGCGAGGCACGGGGGCACCGGTGGGTGCAGAGGAAAGGGACGGACGGGGCAGGGGTGGGCTCCGCCATGACGGAGAGGGGGGATCGCCCCAATTCTCCGGACACGGACACCCCCGCAGCTCAGGGTCGTGCGGAGCTGGGGGTTATTTTTAGGGTACAGCCGCGGCAAGGGGACGAAGGGGGGGTGGGTTCCAGCCCAGCAGCCCCCCGGGCGCGAGGTGGGGACAGGCAGGGACGGCCCGTGGGGGGGGCTGCGGGCAGGGACCCCCGGGCAGCGCCGCGCCCCGCGCCGGGCGGAACCGCCCGGGCCGCGCGGCTTCAGGCGGCGCAGCGCCATGGCCGCTTCTGACCAATCAGAAACGCGACCGCGGCATTAAACCCGCCCCTTCGCGAGAGCCGACCAATGGGAATAGGCGAGGTGGGCGGGGCGAGGCGCCCGCGATGAGGCCGGCGCGGGGTGAGGGCAGCGTGAGCCGCGCTCATGGCGCTGCCCAGGGCGCTGAGGGCGGCGGGGGGCAGGTGGGGGCACCCCGGGGCTGAACGGGGGGTCCCGGGGAGGGGGGCGAACCCCCTGCGGGGGGGAGTTTGGGGAGAGGGCGCACGGGAAGGGGGTAGGGGTGCCCTGGTGTGGAGGGGGGTGCAGGGGAAGGGGGAGTACCTGGGGAGGGGGCGCATCGCGAGGGGGTGAACGGGGAGGGGCTGCTCGGGAAGGGGGAGGACCTGGGGAGGGGGTGCACGGGAAGAGGGAGTACCTGGGGAGAGGGTGCACGAGGAGGGGGAGTACAAGGGGAGAGGATGCTTTTGGGGAGGGGATGCATCTGAGGAGGGGGAGTACCCGGGGAGGGGGTGCCCTTGGGGAGGGGGTTCATCCAGGGAAGGGATGCCCTTGAGGTGGGGGTGACCCTGGGGAGGGGTTGCACGGGCAGGGGTCCTTGGGGGTGATTGGGGGGGTCTGCGCACCCCCTGCACCCTCTGTGTGCCCCCCCCCCGGGGGTGTGGATAAGGACCCCCCTTCCCCTCCCAGGTGGGCGCGGTGCCTGAGCTCCTCGGCGGGGGGCGGGGGGGACACCATCTTCGCCCTGTCCTCGGCCCCCGGGCGCTGCGGGGTCGCTGTTATCCGTGCCAGCGGCCCGGGCAGCCGGGGGGCCCTGCAGAGCCTCACCGGGACCCCCAAGCTGCCCCCGCCCCGCGTCCTGGCCCTGCGGCGCATCCGCGACCCCGACACCGCCGAGACCCTCGACCGCGGGCTCGTCGTCTGGTTCCCAGGTGGGGTGGGTGGGCTGGGGCTCGGGAGGGGTCTTTGGGGGTTGGTTGAGGGGGGTCTCGGTGCCCGGTGGGGGTCTCGGTGCCTGCCACAGCCCCCTCGCCTGAGGAGACCCCTCGGGGGTGGTCCTGGGTCACCGCTGGCCCCTCTGCACCGATCCCATAGAGCTGCTGCTGGGGGGTCTCTCCTGAGCCCCCCAGAGCTCCTATGGGGTGGAAATGTGCGTGTTCCCTCGGGAGGGATGTACCGGCTCCGGGGGGCTCGGCCGGTGCCCACCCAGGCCGTGTGTCCCCGCAGGACCCCGGAGCTTCACCGGGGAGGACTGTGCTGAGCTGCACGTGCACGGGGGGCCCGCCGTGATCAGCGGGGTGCTGCGGGCACTGGGTGAGCCCCCCCTGTCCCTGCATCCCTCCTGCCCCTCTCCCATCACATCCTGCCCCTCTCCCATCAAATTCTGCCCCTCTCCCATCACA
>NW_020939198.1:0-29872 GCF_003984885.1 Neopelma chrysocephalum
CCATCAAATTCTGCCCCTCTCCCATCACAACCTGCCCCTCTCCCATCACAACCTGCCCCTCTCCCATCCCTCCTGCCCCTATCCCATCACGTCCTGCCCCTATCCCATCACGTCCTGCCCCTCAGGGTGCTGAGGGTGCTGGATGAGCCTCCCCCCATCCTTCCTACCCCCTTCCCCTTGTATCCTGCCCCTCAGGGTGCCGGGTGAGCCTCCCGCACCCCTCTTTTTCCCCCCCTCGGGGTGCTGTGGGCAGGGGCTCACAGGGGGGGGGGCTCTCAGGGCGCCTCCCGGGGCTCCGTCCCGCCGATCCCGGGGAGTTCACGCTCCGAGCGTTCCGCCGGGGGAAGCTGGACCTGACGGCGGCCGAGGGCCTGGGGGACCTGATCCGGGCCGAGACGGAGGCGCAGCGGCGGCAGGCGCTGAGGCAGATGGAGGGCGAGCTGGGCCAGCTCTACCAGCGCTGGAGCGACACCCTCACCCAGGTCAGGGCCGCTCCGGCCTCGCTGGTCCCTCCTCTGTGGCTCGGGGATGCAGCGGGGTGACCCCCTGACCCCCCCCTCCCGGCCCCCAGGCGCTCGCCCACCTCGAAGCCTACATCGACTTCAGCGAGGACGACAACGTGGAGGAGGAGGTTCTGTCCCAAGGTGTGGGGGGGTGCTGGGGTTGGGAGGGTGCTGGGACGCTCTGTCCCTGCTGTCCCCCCCCGCCACGTCCCCTGTCCCTGCAGTGGATGACGCTGTGCGGGCGCTGGAGCGGGAGATCGGGGCCCACCTGCGGGACGGGCGCCGGGGGGAGCTGCTGCGGGGGGGGGTCCGCGCCGTCATCGCCGGGCCCCCCAACGTGGGCAAGAGCAGCCTCCTCAACCTGCTGTGTGAGTGAGCGGGGCACGGGCTGGGGACGGGAAGGGGCTCCCCGGGTTCCTCTGGGAATCATCTCCTGCCTTCTGTGTGTGTGTGTTCCCCCCCACCCCAGGCCGGCGCCCGGCCGCCATCGTGTCACCGGTGGCGGGGACAACGCGGGATGTGGTGGAGGTGGCCCTGGACATCGGGGGGTACCCCCTGGTGCTGAGCGACACGGCCGGGCTGCGCCAGACCACCGACCTGGTGGAACGGGAGGGCGTCGCCCGCGCGCGGGACCGGTGAGGCCGGGGGGGGCTGCAGGGGGGGGTCACTGACCACCATGGGCCAGCTGGGATGGGGCGGTTGGTGACCCCCTGCCTTACCCTGTGTCCCCCCCCCAGGCTGTGCCAGGCCGACCTGGTGCTGGCTGTGCTGGATGCCAGCACGGTGCCCCCTGAGCCGGCGGGACTGGGGGCTGCGCTGGGGGCCCTGCAGCCCCCTCCCAGCACCCCCTGCATCCTGGTGCTCAACAAGGCCGACCTGCTGCAGGGGGACGGGGGTCCCCTGCGCCACGGCTTCGCCCAGGGACCCCCCCTGCCTCCCACCACCCTCCTCTCCTGCAAGACGGGCGAGGGGCTCGACCGGCTCCTGGAGCTGCTGGCGCGGGAGCTGGCGCGGCTGTGAGTGCTCGGCGCGGGCGCGGCGGGGACGCCAACACCCATCCCGGCTCCCGGGGGTGCTCCAAACTGCCTTCTCCCCCTTTCCCAGGTGCGGGGACCCCCTGTGCGGCTCTCCCAGCCTGACCCAGAGCCGGCACAGCCGGCACCTGGGGGGCTGCGCGGCGGCGCTGGCGCGGTTCGGGCGGGAGCGCCCGCGGGACCTGGCGCTGGCGGCCGAGCAGCTGCGGCTGGCGCGGCGGGAGCTGGGCCGGATCACCGGCCACGTGGGTGCCGAGGACGTCCTGGACATCATCTTCAGGGATTTCTGCGTGGGGAAGTGAGGGATGCGCCCCGGGGGTCCCCCTTTGCCGCGCTGGGGGTGGCGGGCAGGGAGCGCCGGGCTCCCCGTGCCGGGATTAAACCGTGGTGCCTTCGGTGGCTCTGGTTTCTGTCCCCTCCCTCCTTCCCAGGCTGGGCTCCTGCGTTTTCCTGGCTCGGGGGGAGCATGTCCCGAGCCCCAGACATGGGAAAAAAACACTGGGAGAGGCCCCGTTTCCTGGCCAGGAGGACAAACAAGCAGCTGGAGTGGCTGGAAGGGAAAAGCCACCCCGGACGTCCCCCTTGGGGTGTCCCCCTCCCCACCGTGGCATGTGAGGGGCTCAGCGTCCTGGTGGGTCCATCCCTGTGCCCCCAGTGCGCTCCCAGCCCCAGGGATGCAGCGTGGGGGGGCTTGGGACCCCCGGGATACAGCCCCAAGCCATGGGATAAAGCCCAAGCCACAGGAGACGTGGGATCACCCCCAGCCCTTGCACCCACTTGGCAGCTGTGGGCTCTGCCACCCCAAAGGTGGGTGCTCCATGGGCACCCCTCACTCTCCCACCCCCCAGCTGGGGCTCCCAGGCTCTGGAAGCGTCTGGGGCTCTGAGATTATTTATAGTGAAGCTCCAGGAAATCCTCTGGCAGTGAGAGGGTCCCCCCGGACCCCCGGCCGAGCCGTGTGGGGGCAGCTGGGACAGCGAGGGACCCCCTTTGCGACCCTGATCCCGTCCCACCCGGGCACTGGCACTTCCAAGGGCTGGGCAGGGATGGGGGCACCCGGTGACATCCCCATCCCGGGGGTGGGGAGGGCAGCAGGAGCACGTGGCTGCCGTTATCCCGGGATGGATGTGGCTCCCCCGGGGGGGCTCAAATGGGACCTGAGGGACACAGATGTGACCCGGGGACGGGAGAGGGGGTGAGGAAGGGGATGGGGGGCCGAGTGGGAGCACTACGTGCCGCCGAGGTGCTGGCAGAGAGCGCCTGGCGTGCGGGCAGCCCGGCAGGGCAGGAAAAGCTCTTTCCACAGGAAGGAGCGGGAAGCGCGGCCGTAAATCCCGGAGTGACGGGCGGTGATTAATCACCGCGGCTCGGAGGGGGCTCGGCGGCCAAGGACGCCCCGGCCCCTCGCCCTCCGGCACTTCCCACCCCAGAGGGACCCCACGTGAAGCCGGGACTGGATGTTCCCGCTCCCCATCCCGGCCGTGGCCTCTGCGCCCTCCGCGGAGAATCCAACCACACGTGCGGCGAGTTGTGCCGGTGCTCAGGGCCGGCGGAATTCCAGCCAAGCTCAGGGATACATGTGCGGGGGGGGGGGGGCAACCGGGGGGGGGGGCTGGGGGGGGGGGGGGACGAGGGGAGGGTGGTCCTGGCCGCTGGCTCCCGGTCGGGGTTTGCCGTCCGTGCTGTGGGAAGCACCTCCTGGGCTTGTCCTGGAGCACCTCGTCGGAGCGTCCCGCGCGCTGCTCGGCCCTTGCCCTCCGTGGAGGGGGCAGGGTCAGCACCCCCTGCCCGGGGGGGGGTCCCGTGCCAGGCCCCCCCTCACCCGGAGTTCTTCAGGGTGGCCGTGTGCTGCTCGAACATCTTCAGCATCCGCTGGAGCTCCTCCATGTTCGCCTTGCCTGGAGTGGGGGGGGGAGCGGAGCTGAGCCCGGCCGGGCACCCGGGGGGCTCCCAGCCCCGCAGAAAGGCCCCTCCCCAAGGCCAAGGACTCACCTATGTTGCCGAAGACCCCCTGGTTCTTCAGATAATCTGCGTAGTAGCCTGTGCTGGGGAAGGGCCCCGAGCGCCCGGTGCCCCCCGGCACCCGCGAGCCGGGAACGTCGAAGAAGGGGTTCATCTGGGGGGACAGGGGGGGCACTGGTCAGCACTGGTCAGTGGTGCCAGCACTGACACTGGTTGGCACCGGTCAGTGGTGGCACTGCTCAGGGCCAGGCACTGGTCAGTGGTGGTGCTGCCCAGCAGGGAAAAACCACGAGCAAAGAAAACCCACGGGTCAGGAGAAAACCCAAGGGTGAGGATCAAACCCACACGTGAGGATAAAACCCACGGGTAAGGATAAAACCTATGGGTAAGGAGAAAACCCACAGGTGAGGATAAAGCCCACGGGTGAGGATCAGACCCATGGATAAGGATAAAACCCATAGGTGAGGATAAAACCCTTGGGTGAGGATAAAACCCACAGGTGAAGATCAAACCCACGGGTAAGGATCAAACCTATGGGTAAGGAGAAAACCCACAGGTGAGGATAAAAACCATGGGTAAGGATAAAACTCACGGGTGAGGATAAAACCCACGGACAAGGATAAAACCCCTGGGTGAGGATAAAACCCCTGGGTGAGGATCAAACCCACGGGTAAGGATCAAACCCACGGGTGAGGATAAAACCCACGTTCAAGGTGTGTTTGCAGAGGTGCCTGTGCCAGACGAGCCGCACGTGCCCAACCCAGCACTGCCACCCTGGCACCATCTCCCGCCCATTCCTGTGTGCCCGTGGGGTGTCCCCCGTGTCCCCCCTGTGCCCCCTCACGCCCCCAGCCCCCTCACCTGGCTGCCCACGCAGAAGTTGAGCTGCTTCTGCAGCGACTCCGCCTGCGCCGCCGCCTCCCTCCTCTTGCCCTCCAGCTCCTTGGCCTGGCGCTCCTTGTCCTCCAGCAGCCTCTTCCTCTCCTCCTGCCCATCCCTCACCTGCTTCTCCACGGCCTGGAGCCGCTGCCGGAGCTCCTGCAGCTGCCTGGTGGAGCCGATGCGACACTGCTCCACGCTCACGTCGCAGGTGCTCCTCCTGACGTACATGGTGTCCCGGTCCTGCTGCCAGCGGAACAGCCCCTCCGTGTCCTCCCTGATCTGCTGCAGCTTGTTCTCGGCCTCGCTGCAGCGATACTCTTTCACCAGGCCCGCGACCCGCTGGTAGTTCTGGTTGATGTCGTTCTTCAGGGACCTGCTCTCGTGCTTCAGCAGCTCCAGCTCGGTTTTGGTGAAGTCCCAGCTGGTCCTGTTGGTCCTCAGGTCCTCCTGGCACCTCTCGTGCTCCTGGCTGGTTCTGGCCAGCGCGGTTTGCGTTTTCTGGTAGTTTTCCTGCAGCTCCTTCTTGGACAGGGTGATCTGGTCCAGCTGCCTCTGCAGCTGCAGCTTGTCGGCTGCGGGGAGAGCGGGGACAGGGTGGGTGTCCCCCAGTGCCACCCCCTGTCCCAGCCTGACACCCCTGCCTGGAGCGGGGATGGGGAAGGGCTTCCCCTGCCCAGGTCCCTGGGGGGTGCTGGGGGTCTCCAGGAGGGTGGGAAGCGGGTGATGGGGGTCCCCAGGAGGGTGGGAAGGGGACGCCTGGGATTTGGGAGGTGGAGGGGGTGTGTGTGTGTGTGTGTGTCTCTCTTACCGTTGCATGAGGTGTTGATGAGGCTGGTGGTGATTTGGCACTCGGCCAACTTCATCTTGATGTACATGAACTCCTGCAGCTGAGGGGGGGGGAGGAAGAGAAGGAGGAGGAGGAGGAGGGTCAGAGAATCCTGCAAGGACCCCCCCCACACACCCCGGCATCACCTTGTGGGTGCTGGGAGAGCACCAGGGGCTGGGGAGGAGGAGGAGGGGGAGGAAAAGGACAAGGGGATTCAGAGCATCCCACAAAGACATCCCTGAGATATCAGCCCATCCCTCTGGACACTGGTGAGAGCATCGGGGAGAGGGAGAGGGAGAGGGAGAGGGAGAGGGAGAGGGAGAGGGAGAGGAGGGGGGGGCGGAGCATCAGGGACCCCCTGGCATCACATCGTGGGCGCTGTGAGAGCGCTGGAGGCTTAAGAGGATGACGACGATGAGGAGGAGGAGGAGGAGGAGGAGGAGGAGGAGGGGGTCTGTCAGATTGGAACCTCCGTGGCCAACCCCTCTCCGGGACACCGGGGCTGAGACCCCTGGGACTGGGCCTGGGGGGGGTCACACCAACATCCCCACCAGGCTCTGCCCCCCAGCCCCTCTCCCCCTGCCCTGCCCTGACGAGCTCTCAGCCCCCCTGGGCGCATCCCCCCGCCCTGCCCTCACCTGGGGGAGGTTGTTGGTACTCTGGGTGCTGTTACACTTGTCCAGCTCCCGCTGGACCTTGGAGACGAGGCCCTGCAGCTTGTCCTTGTCCTTGAGGGTGGCGTTGAGGGCGCGGGTGAGGTTCATGTTCCTGGTGCCCAGGGTGATGATCTTGTTGTAGCGGTCCTGCAGCTGCTCCTCCAGCAGCCGGAGGTGGGTGTCGGTGCCCGCCTGAGCGTTCCCGTACACCATGAACAGCACCAGCCCCAGGATGATGAGGAACTGGATGAGGGAGGTGAAGAGGAAGATGTACTTCATGTAGAACCCGCAGTCCCGCTTGGGCATCGGCTCCTTGGCCTCCAGACCGAACTTGGCCATGGCGAAGCTGCCCTTCTCCATCCCGCCGGGCGCTGTGAGAGCCCCACCCCGCGGGACCCTCTTTGAGCGGGGCCGTGCGGGGGGAGGCGGGGCCGGCCCCGACGCCGTGTTTATATCCCTGGATTTAATGTTTCCTTCTGCTGGGCTCCTTCCTGCCGTGCCGGATGCTTCGGACCCGCCGGGTTATCACGGTGCAGCTTCTGTTGGCGGCGGGACTATTGTTCCTGGATGGGGAGGGGGAAGGGGGGAAGGCTGGGACCCTCCTCCCCCCCCCCCGCCCCGTGCTGGTGCCCGGCGCTCTCCCAGGAGTGTCTCCCATCCCAAAATAACCCCCCCGACACTGGGAATTCCAGGGAATGAGCCCCCGGGGCCGGGCAGGGTGGGCTGTGTCCGCTGGTGGGGTGATGGAGAGGATCCCACTGCCCACACCGGGCACCCCAGGGTGGTCCTGGCACCCCACCCTCACAGTGGGATGGTGGCACATCTGTGCCCACCGGGTTGATGGCACTCAGGGATGATGCTCCACGTCCCTTGCGGGGATGGGGAAGGGTGTGGTCAGGTCCTGGCTCGTGGGTGGGGTGGCACCAGGCTCGGTGGGTGATGTGGGGCCATGGGGTGAACCCCGAGCTCGGGGACGGGCTGGGGACACGGAGGGGGCTCAGTGCAAGGGACAAGGGGTGACATCAGGCGTGGGCAGCACCGTGGGGTGGCTGGGGATGGACAGGGGATGCTGCCCCTTTGCCCCTCGGGGCCAGTGACCACAGACACGCTCTGGGGGTGTCCGGGTCCTGACCACGGCCATTGTCACCCTGTCCCCGCCCCGCGGGAGCCTTGGGCTGCAGGCCCAGCTCCCCCAGCTCTGGGGGTGCCAGACCCCCACCACGGCTATTGTGACCCCATCCCCATCCCGCGGGAGCTGCAGTGGAGGGTCCGGCTGTGGCCGGGACCCCCCCCCATCCCCGCAGGATGCCCAGCCCGGGCCGGGGGGGCCGCGGGGGGGGCCCGAGGTGTGGGGCCCCGCCGGGCGCTGACCCCGAGCCGTTGGCTGTTTCCTGCCCTCTGGCTGCGCCGCGTTCCCTGGGGACCGGGAAGTGTCTGCGATGGCCGGGATGGTGTCGCTCCCGAATCCATTCTCAGCTACTGCCGTTTCCTTCCTGAGCCGCAAATAACGCTGAGTCACCCCCGGGCCCCCCCGGCCCCCCCAGCCCCGCCGTGGGGACGCTGCTGGACCCCCGACCCAGCCTGGCTGGGACCCCTCGGGCCCGTGGCTGTGCCGGTGGGATGCTCCCTCTGAGAGCCCATTCCCGGGGATCCCTGCAGCCTCCCGGGGATCCCGATGGGGATCCGGCCCCCCCAGACCCCACCTCTGTCCCATTCCCCAACTAACCCCCCAATTAGCCCCCCGTTGTAATTAGTTCTTCCCATGCCAATGGTTGGACCATGGGAATCCCCTTCCCATCCTAAACCTCTGCAGGGCTGGGGGGCTCCGCTCCGGGACCATTGGATTTGGGGTGTGGGAATAGGGCTTGTCCCCCCACCCCATCCCAGGGAGCCCCATCCTGGCTGGAAATGCCTCACCAGGACACTTTCACCTGGGAAGTCACTGCCAGCTCCTTCTCCATCCCCCCCAGGGTTGGGGCAGAGGGGGACACAGGGGGGGATCCCCCCACGGGCAGTGGGGGGGGCAGGGCGGATCCTGCCTGCCCTTTGCACAGGATACCATGGCAGGAAAATCCAGCTTTCCTGGAAACCTTCAAAGTGGATCCAAGGATGCCGGGAAGTGAGAGTAAAGCGGCGGCAGCAGCAGCTCCTGGTCCCCGTCCTCCCTGTCCCTGCCTCGGCTCAGTGTCCCCCCAGGCACCCCGGGGTGTTTTGGGGTCCCTGGCAGAGCCGGGTCCTGCCCTGGGCAGGCGGTGGGAGAGGCTGGAGAAAACCCTGGAATGGAGAGTCCCCTTTGGGGGGGACGGTTGGGTTTGGGGGCACATGGTTGGGTTTGGGGGGCCAGCTGAGGTTAGGGGGGACAGTTGAGCTCTTGGGAAGAGGGGGACAGTGGGGCTGGTGGCACAGGGAGACATCCCAGAGAGCAGCACAGCCTTTATTGCCCAAACACCTTCCCAGTGTTCCCAATTTCTGGAGCATTAACACCCGGAGCTGATCCCAGAGCAGCTCCGAGCAGCCGGGGGGAAACTGTCCCTGGGATGAGCTCAAACTGCCCAAGGGCTGGAGAAGTGACCCCTCTGTCCTGCTGCCAGGCTGCTGAGCTGGGATTGGGACACGGCAGGATCGGGACACACGGTGGCATCGGTACAGGGAACAGGATTGGGACATGGTAGGAGCAGGACACAGCAGGATTGGGATACACGATGGAATTGGGACACGGTGGGAGCAGGACCCAGCAGGATCGGGATACACGATGGAATCGGGACACGCAGCAGGATCAGAACACATGGTGGGATCAGGACACACGGCAGGATTGGGACACAGTGGGACTGGGACACATGGTGGGATCAGGACTCCTGGTGGGATTGGGACACATGATGGGATCAGGACTCATGATGGGATCAGGACTCACAGTGGGATCAGGACACGTGTCCCACCAGCACCATTCCAGCATCCCCAGCTCCAGAGCCGGGGCTGAGCCCCTCCCGGTCCCACTGTGGCGGGACTGGGAACGCTGGGCTTAGTGGGGAGGGGGCCGGGGAGCTGCGGGGCTTCAGCCCTTCCTGCAAAAAAAAAGGGGGGACAGGGAGTGAGTCCCCACACGGCACCGGGTGCTGCTCCCCGGGGGACACCGGTGGCAATGGCACATGGCAGGACACGTGGTTGTGCCAGTGAAGCCCCCCATCCCCGGGCTGTGTCCCCATCCCCGGGCTGTGTCCCCATCCTCGGACTGTGTCCCCTCCCTGATCCGCGTCCCCTCCCCGGGCTGTTCCCCACTTCCCGGGCTGTTTCCCTCCCCGGATGTCCTCCCTCCCCGGGCTGTCCCCACTGCCCGGGTTGTCCCCTCTGCCCTCCCCCGTGTCCCCACAGTGGTACCGGGACGGGGGGCACCTTCTCCCGGTCGGTCGGTCCCTCCCGCGCCGCCGCAGCGCCTCGAGCTCCGCCGCGTAATCCCGTCTGCGGGGGGAGAGCGGAGCCGCGTGTGGGGGTCCCCCTGTCCCGGGGTGGGGGGCCGGGGGTCCCCAAGGGGAAGGAGGGACAGGGCAGGGTGGGGTGGACACGCGGGGGGGTCCCAATGGGGAAGGAGGGACAGGGCAGGGTGTCACACGGGCTGGGTGGGGGGGTGGCTGGTTTTGGGGGGGGGGTGGATGCTCTGGGGGTGCCCGCGCCGCGGAGGGGGACAAGGACCTTACAGGGTGTCCTGGAGCTCTCTCTGGCGGCCCTCGCAGCGCTCCCCGCGCTCCCGCAGCGCCCGCTGCTGCTCCAGCGCCTCCTCCAGCCGCCGCCGCAGCCCCCGCGCCAGCTCCGCGCCCCGCGCCACCTCCTCTGGGGGGACAACGGCGACAGCGGGGTCACCCCAAGCCCCGACACCCCAAAACCACAGTGCCCCCCCCCCGCCGGGCATCGCCCCAAACCCGGCTGGGGGGTCCCCGGGTGGGCTCCTCGTGCGGGGTGACGGGGGCGGGGGACAGAGCTCACCTTGCAGGGCCACCTTGTCCCCGGCCAGCTCCGCCCGCTCGCGCCGCAGGGCCACCACCTCGTCCCCCAGCGCCGTGACATTGGCCTCCAGCCTGGCCTGGGGACGGGGGACACGTGGGGACAGCGGTGGGCAGTGTCCCCCCAGCTCTTTGCCGGCTGCCAGAGCCCTCCTCCTCCTCCTCACTGACACCCCCCTGTCCCCAGGCTGTCCCCACACTCCTGGTGACCTTTGGTCCCATCTTATTCCTCCAAGGGGTAGGGACATGTATTTCATGGATTTGGGGAAAATCCCTCTTCCCTGAAGGGGTGGCCCAGTCTGAGTGTGGGGAGGGTGTGGGACCCCCGGGGCTGTCACAGACCCCCAGGTCACCCATGTCCCCAAGATGGCCCCATCCTTCAGGTGACCCTACATCCCCCTGTCACCTTCCTCCAAGGGCTGAGGACATGGATTTGGGGAAAATCCCTCTTCCCCAGAGGGATGCTCAGCCTGGTGAGGCTGTGGGTTGTCACAGGAGCCCCAGGTCACCCGAGCGTGCCACGAGTGCCATCCCCTGTGCCAGGGAGGGGATGGGGCTCCCCAGGAGCCGCCACAGCCCTGCCCCGCTCCCGGCGCCAGCCCTGGGAAGTGGCAGCATTTTTCCAACCTCTCAGGGCCATTGTTCAGCCGGATGAGCCCGAGAGGGGCGGCGGGACCCGGCTCTTCCTCCGGGCTGCGGCCGCGGCGCTGGGGCCGGGCCCTTTCCCAGCTGAAGCCACAGCTAAAAATACCTGGGAGGGGAGAATTGGGAGCCCGACGCCCGCTCCGGCCTCCGCTGCCGCTTCGGGATGGGGTAATTACACGTGTGGAGCAGCCTGGGCACGGCCAGGAATAGCCGGGAATAGCTGACCCCGGCAGTGGGGCGGCAGGACGGAGCCACGCCGGGGGAGCACCCAGGGCTCACTTTCTGGGGTGTCCGTGCAGGAACGTGCCTGTGCACCCCCAGCTCGTCAGCCCATCCTTCCTGGGGCTGCTGGAGCTTCCCACGAGCCCGTCAGGAATTTCCCCAGAGGGATGAAGCATCACCCTGGTCGAGCTGGGTGGGTGGGAGGGACAGGGGGTCCCTATGAGGAGGGAGAGGACAGCGCAGGGTGGTGGAGGGACGAGGGGTGTTTCCCCATCCCCGTCCCGCGAGTCAAAGGTCCCCCAGAACCCCCCTTGTCCCCATCCCTCCCCCCCAACCCCAACCCCGACACCTACCGCCCGCTCCCGGCAGGACGCCAGGCTGGCATTGCCCTTCCTGCCGTCCCCGCGGGCCCGGGCCAGCTCCCTGCGCAGCGCCCGCTCCTCCCGCTCCAGCCGCGCTCGCTCCCGTTCCAGCTCCACCACGCGCTCGCCCAGCTCCCGGCTCTCGTTGGCCGCCCGCTCCCGGCACCCCCGCAGCTTGCCCACGGCCTCGGAGCGCCACACCATCACCGCCACCGCCACCGTCACCGCCGCCACCAGCACCAGCAGCGCCGCGCACAGCGCCAGCACCTTCAGCGTGGCCCTGGGCACCGCGGGGTCCATGCCCGGGGAGGGGGACACGCGGGGACGCGGAGCCGCTCCCCGGCGGCGCCTGCCCGGGGCTTGTGCCGGTGTCGCTCCCCGCGGTGCCGTAATTGCCGCGCGTGGGTTTTTTTTTTTTTTTTCCCACCGAACGCCGCCTCGGGGCTGCGGTTTGGTCGCAGGTCACGGCCCAGAATAGACTCTGTTTGTGCTGGAAGAGGGGACGAGGCTCCGTCCCAGCTGCAGGGACGAGCTGGGATGTGCCCGGGGGACCGGTGGGACGCTGAGGTTCCCGTCTGCCCCCTCCGGATCGGGGCTCTGGATCCCCGAGAGACGCAGCAGCAGCAAAACGCTGGATTTGCACAGGTTTTATTGGAAGGCAGATAAAAAGTGCTGAACTGCGGAGTAACTGCGGGTCCTCGGCCCAGGGCATGTCTCTGTCCCCTCCAACCCGTGCCCTGTCCCCTCCCTCGCCCTGGGAGCAGCCCCCGGTGGCTGGACAGGAATCATCACCCCGGGATGTCCCCACGGGGGATTTGTGGTGTCAGAGCGGGGCTGAGCAGGGGACAGGGCTGAGCAGGGGACAGGGCTGAGCAGGGGACAGGGCTGAGGGGACTCCCTGCACCCACTCCCACCCCCAGACCCCACCAGGCTGCACGGGGACGGTCCCTCCTCCCCCCACACCAGGGGACAGGGAATCACCGGGCCCCTGTTCCCGCTGCTCCAGGTCACTTTCGGAGGAGCAGCCCAAGGAGGAGGAGGACAAGGAGGAGAGGCAGGAGGCCAGAGGGTTTGTCTGGGCCCCCATTCCCAGAGGTCTGCTGGCTCCTCGTGTCCCGGAGCTGCTCCTGCAGGGCCTGGTTCTGCTGCTGGAGCTCCTCCCTGTCGGGGACAGGGTCAGTGGGTGGCAGAGCGGGGGGCTGGGGGCCGTGAGGGGGGTGGGGGGCTCACCTGCGGCTCTGCTCCTGCTCCAGCTGCTCCTGCTGCCGGGAAACCTCCGTCCTCAGTTCCTTGTTCTCCTCTGAGGGGAGGGGACAGCAGGGGGGTCAGGACACAGGGGTCAGGGTGGCCCGGGGGATGGGGAGCAGGATGGCACAGGGGACTGTGACCAGGGTGACCTGGAGGATGAGGATTGGGGTGTCCTGGGGGACAGGGATGAGGGTGGGCCAAAGGGTGCGGATCAGTGTCCCAGGGCATGAGGGTGACCCAGGAATGGGGACCAGGGCGTCCCAGGGCACAAGGGATCAGGTTGTATCAGGGGACAAGGACCAGGACACAGGGGACAGGGACTCACCCTCCAGCCGGATCACTTCGGCCAGCGCCTGCTTCAGCTCCGAGGCTTTCTCCTCCAACACTCCCTGAGCAGGGGCAGAGGGAACGACTGGAGGCCCCGGCTCAGGATCCCCTCCTCACCAGCCAATTCGGGGGTCCCGGGCCCCCCTCGCCCTCCACCGGCACCCCAACACCCACCAGCTCCTTCCTGCAGCCGTCCCGCTGCTCGCGGGCCTCGGCGAGGGACCGGTTGGTGACATCCAGCGCCTCCTCCAGCCGCGCCAGCCCCTCCGAGCCACCCCCGGCCCCCGCGCAGCCCCCGGCCGAGCGGCACAGCACGGTGGGCACCGTCACCGCCACCACCACCGCCGCCACCGCGAGGGTCGCGGCCGCCACCGCCTTCCAGGGGCGCCGGGCCGGGGGCGGGGGGCGCGGCCGGGAGATCTCCATCCTGCCCCGCGTCCCGGGCAAAACCTCCTCCCGGAGCCGGCAAGGGAGAGACCTTGAGCTTTTACCCCCAAAAATCGAGCGGTTTCGGTTTCTCGAACAACGGGACTTTTCCAGGAAATCACGTGCTTCCCGACCCCGCGGCACCGCGGCGAGGGGTGACCCCGGGCTGGCTCCGGGCTCTGCTGCACCCCGGGCACGGGGGGGAAACCCCAAATCCATGTCCCGGGGAGGGAAGCACAGCTGGGGGGGGCTGTGGGTGCCGGTGCCACCCCTATGGAGCTGCCGGGAGGGGATGAGATGCCCCGCAGAGCAGGGGGTGGGCGGGAAGGGGGACTGGGGGGTGTAAATAGGGTGGGCGGGGTTTGGGGGATTAGGGGCACGGGGCACTCGGGGAAAGGGGTGTCTGAGTTATGGGGGATTAGGGGTACTCGGGGTAGGGGGGATTAGAGGGATGGGGTAATGGGGGTATGGGCTACCTGGGATGGGGGGGATTAGGGATACAGGGTACTCAGGGTATGGGATGTCTGGGGTGTGTGGGGGTACCTGGAGTCTGGGGTGTCTGGGATAGGAGGAATAGGGGGCACGGGGCACCTGGATAGGGGGTACTGAGGTATGGGGCATTGAGGGTACGGGGTACTTGGGGTATGGGGCACCCAGAATGTGGGGTGTTTGGATTATGAAGACTTAGGGGTATGGGGTACCTGGAGTTTGGGGTGGCTGGGATATGGGGGGGTACCTGGAGTTTGGGGTGGCTGGGATATGAGGGATTAGGGGTACAGGGCACGTGGGATGTGGGGTATGTGGAGTATGGGGGATTAGGGGCACGGGGTACCCGGGGAATGAGGGATTAGGGGCACTCAGGATATGGGATATCTGGGTCTGGAGGAATTGGGATGTGGGCATGGGATACATGGGGAAGAAACCAGCTGGGATTTGGGGGTACCTGGGCTGGGGGCCACCTCGGATGTGGCCTGAGCAGAGCGACGCAGATCCCAGACCCCGGGCACGGGACCCTGGCACGGGCAGCCCCACCCCGGGGATGCTCCGGGCTCATCCCGGTGCTCCGAGCCAGCGGCCCCCCCCCCCCCCCCCCCCCCCCCCCCCGCAGCTCCCGAAATAGCTGCTCCACTTTTAGTAGTTTTTATTCTCCTGCTTCATGTGATAGAAAAAAAAGCGATGCCTGCGAAATGAGAAACACACCAAATATTTACCAAACTTCCAGGGTTTTTTTCTTTTTTTTCTTTCCATTTTTTTTTTGATTCTTCTTTTCTTTTTTTTAGAGGCGGATTTTCGACATCTGGGGAATGAAAAGGCTCTGGCAGGTTCGGTGAACTGTCAGCGAAAAGGCTTTAAAGATGTTGTTATTATTATTTATGGGCTGGAGCCTGAGGAGGAACCGGGGCCAAAGGGTTCAAAAATAGCTTAAAAAGCTGGGAAGGGATGTTTTTTCCAGAGCCGGCTCGTTTTGAACGGCGATATTGAGGTGCAAAGGGTTCGAAAAATATATTGAAAAAGCAACTGGGAGAGGAATGTGCAGCAGCAAGGGCTGTCCCGCAGCCGGCGCACTGGAGCGCGGCCGTATTCCCGTGGCATCCCGCCTCGGGATCGCTTCGGAAAACAAGTGTTAGCGCTCCGAGCAGCCCCTCTCCCGCTTCCCACTGCTCCCCCCGCCCGGATCCCAGCTCCTGTCGGCCCCTTTCCCAGGGGACACGCGGTGATATCCCCTAATGGCCCCGCTCCGGGAGCGGGTGGGGTCCCGTGTTCCCGCTCTGTCCGTGTTTGGGGCCGGTGTTTTTTCCTGCTCCGGCAGGTTGTCCAGAGGGAATGCCGGGAGCGGAGCGGCGCCTCTTGGCCAGACGGCCTGGAATTCGGCAGCTGGATCGCGGCAGAGACGGGGAGCTGGCACCTCCCGTGTCCCCCCGTGACTGGATGCACGGGGATGCTCCCAGTGCCCGGGGATGCTCCCGTTTGGGGTCTCTGGGGATGCTCTGGATGCCCGGGGATGCTCTGCTTCAGGCTGCCCAGGGATGCCTGAGTTTGGGATCCCCAGGAATGTTTCAGTTTGGGGTCCCTGGGGATGCTCTGGATACCTGGGGAAGGTCTACTTTGGGGTCCTCAGGGATGCTCTGGTTTGGGGTTCCCAGGGATGCTCTGGTTTGGGGTTCCTGGGGATGCTCTGGATACTGGGGGATGCTCTGGTTTGGGGTCTCCTGGGATGTCCCATTTTAGGCCCCCTGGGGATGCTCTGGATACCCAGGAATGTTCTGGTTTGGGGTCCCTTGGGACACTCTGGATCCCCAGGGATGCTCCACTTTGTGGTCCCCAGGGATTCTCTGGTTTTGGGTCCCCAGGGATGCTCCTGTTCTGGATGGGGGATGGAGGAGCCCCCTCTGCACCCCCTGGGCAGGATGAGGCCCCTGAGCAGGAGCTGCTGTGCTGGAAGAGGAGCAGAACGGGGAGGGGACTCATGGGGGCACATTTTGGGGGTCAGCAGCTCCCTGCTCAGCCCCCTCCCCGTGGCTTGGCCCCGGGAGATGGTGGGGTACAGCCCCCCCAGACCCCTCGGAGGGGCTGAGAGGGGGTTCCTGGGCTGGCTCAGCTCCTCTGCTTCTCCCTTTCATCCCCTGCCTGCACCTGATCCCTCTCAGCCTGAAACGTGGGTTTTTTCTCCTATTTTGGGTCGGCTTTTCAGCTGCTTCCTTTTATTATTTTAATTTAGGCACTGTCATTATATTTTCCATTATTTCAAAGAAAAAAAAAAAGAAAGAAAGAAAGGGAAGCAAGCGAGCAGCTTCCCAAGGTGCTTTCCAGCTCCGAGCAGCTTTTGTTCTCGGCCAGAGCCAGGACGTGCTCGTGGGGCACAGCGTGGTGGAACCCCCTTTTCCTTGGATCCCACCTCCCCGGGGGGCTGGGGGGGGAGTTTGGGGGATGCAGGGATGCTGTTGGAGGGGGGGGAACATCCAAGCAGGAGCCCCATCCCCGCCGTGGGGGCCGATGTGCCGGCACATCATCTTCCCGCTGCCGTTGGGCTCGGGCCATCCCTAATTGCCGGGGCGGGCCGGGAGCTGCCGGCTCTGGGCTCCCGTTCCCTTCCCTGCTCTGCTATTCCCTCTTGGCCGGGGGCCGGGGGGTAACAAGAAGCAGCTGAGCTGCCCCCACCTGCCTTTCCCGTCGCCACAGGGATCCCGGGGCTCGCGGTGCCCCCTCTTCGCCCGCATCCCGCTCTCCCGCCACCCGGGAGCTCTCCCGGCGCGTTTCCATCCCTGTTCCTGCCTCCGGGGCATCGTCGGAGCTGGATGGACCCCCAAACACACACATCTCGGTCACCTCAAGACCCACAACACCCCATGGGTGCTGGGGGACTTCCAAGGAGATCCCTGCTCCATTCCCAGTCTCCCACCTTCCCGTGGCGGAGCAGAGCCAGGAGCTTCCCCTACTCTGAGGGGCTGAGAAGCCCCAAACCCGACCTTTCTGACCCCAAGGTGGTTGTGCTCCAGAAATCCCTGCCGGGTTCTCCATCCCACAGCCTGAGGGTCCAGGATGGGGTCTCCATGGGGTTCTCCCCCCCCCGGTATCCCAATCTGGAGCTGCTGTGGGTCCAACAGATCCATGTGCCGGCCATTTCTGGGCAGGACTAGGGAATCAGAGGCCGAAGTGTCCCAGCTGGCAGCCAGGGATGCTCAGCATGGCCTGGAAGCCGGGAGGGGCCTGGGGGTTGTTTTGGTGCCCGTGGCACACAGGTGGGGTGTAGGCCTGCCTGGTGGGGGGGGATCAGCACCAGGGGGCTCCTTATCCAGAGCCTGGAAGGTGCAGGACCCTCGGGATTGGGGATGAGAGTCCCACACCTGGGGGGGAGCAGCAAGAGGGTTTTGGCTGCAGCCCCCAGCCCAGCCCCTGACCCCGGGCGGGTTTCCAGCCCTCGGGAATGTGGGGCTGGGCTGGACACCCAGCACGGACCTCCCGCAGCCCCGGCACGTCCCTGCCCCTGTGCCCCCGTCCCTGCTCCGTGCCCCCGGGACTGGAGGGAGTCCCCGCTACACCCAGAGCCTGGAGCACCCCAGGGCACGGCTGGCACCGGGATGGGATCTGGGGGGGTCCCACCAGCCCCTTCTCCTGCTGCTTTTCTGCCTTTTCCCCCCCGTTCTCCTTCCCGGCTCCATAAATAGCAGCGGGAGCCGCTTCCATCTGCCCTGCCCGCGCGGCCGCCTGCTCCGAGCCAAGCAGATGGTGGAAAACAATCCTGCCCGCTGGCATTCCCCCCGGATCCCGGCCCCCCCCGGCCCGCCCGGCCCCTCGGCTGCTGCCAGAGGTGTCCGTGGGGGAGCATCCCTCGGACTTCCCTGGGCAGGGGGACGTGGATCCCTGCGGGGCAACTCCCGGGGACAGGCAGCATCCAGGGATAAATAGAACCCAGGATAAGCAGCATCCAGGGAAAAGGAGCATCCAGGGATAAATAGAACCCAGGATAAGCAGCATCCAGGGACAGGCAGCACACGGGACAGGCAGCATCCAGGGATTAGAAGCACACAGGGACAGGGAGCATACAGGGACAGGCAGCATCCAGGGATATGCAGCATCCAGGGAAAAGCAGCGCCCAGGCACAGGCTGCACCCAGGTTTTGGGCGGGAGTGGGACCCCCACGATGGAGTCTTTGCATTCCAGGTGCCTCCTCCCTGGCCGTGCCGAGGCGTCGCCCACCCGACGTGCCGGCATCCGGCTGCGGTGGGTTCCGATCCCGGCGGGATGGGGAGGGAGAGGGGCTGGGATTTGGCTGCTGATTTGGCAAAAGCCCCCCGACCGCCCCCTCCCTTCGTCCCCCCCCGGGGGCCTCGTGTCCCCTTTGATCTCTCGAGCGGCCGCATCCAGTGAAAGGGCGAAAAAATGCCTCGCCGGGGCCAAAGCGGGTTGTAAAAGGGAAATGTTGTCCCGGGTTTGGCCCCATAAACGCCGCCTGTTCCATTACAGCATCCGCCGGAGCCGCGGGTGGGAGGGGGCGCGGGGGGAGGGACCCACGAAACCCACCGCGAGCCCTGGGGGGGGACAGACAGACGTCAGCCGGACGGACACCCCCTGCCCCTCGCCCTGGTTGGGGTCACCCGGCTCCTGCACTGGGCACATCCCTGTGCCGGGGGGGGCCCCTGGGGCTGGATGGGGCCCCCCCCCCTCCCCGGCTGCCACGTCCCCCGGCCGCGGGGAGCTGGCACGGGGCCCCCCGAGGCTCCGCCAGCCCGGCTGAACCCGCCCCAAGGCAAACAGGAGCCGCCGGGACGGTGCTACCGAACAGGGGCAGGGTCTGGCAAGGGGGGGGGACCGCACCGAGGAGGGAGAGGGACACACGTGTCTGCCCCCCCCCCCACCCCACCGAGAAGCCCAGCAGCCAGGCGGGTGTACACACGACTCTATATTTCGTAATAAATAATGTACAAACCTGCCCTCCGTGCCGCGGGGTCACCAAGGGTGCCGGGGGTGGGGCTGGCACCGCGGCTGAAGGGCTGGCACCACAGGGAGGGCATCTTACCCACATTATCCCGGCGTTTTCCCCCCCTCCAAGCCCCCCGATTCCTTGTGGGATGCAGGGATTCGATGGGCGCTCCCAGCTCCCGGCACCCTCAGCCCTGGGAGCTCCGCGGGGCGGGGACCCCCTTCCCATCCCAGCCCCGTCCCCTCTTTGCTTCCACCCCCTCTTTTATTCCTTTTATTTAAATACCCCGCGGGGCCGCGGCCCCGCTGTCCCAGGGCTGAGCACCAAGAGCTGCCCCGCGCAGGGCCGGGCCGGGGGCAGGGGCAGCACCGGAGGGGGCTGGCGAGGCCGGCGGGGGGGCCCGCTGACACCCCCCTCCCCAGGTCCCGGGGACCGCCCTGGGAGGGTCCCGCTCCGCGTGTCCCCGGTGCATCCCCCCTCCCACACCCCCGGTCGTTATAAATGAGCGCGGGTAAAAAGCGACGGGGAAAGGGAGGGCCGAGCTGAGCCGGGGAGGGGGCGCGGGGGACCCAGGGGCGCTCAGGGCCGGCCCCGGATCCGACCCGGCCTCCGCGGGCTGCTGGGGGTCCGGGGGGCGGGCGTGGGGCCCGGGGCCCGGGCGCCGGAGGCGAAGTCCATCACCTCGGGGGGGGGCGCGGCGCAGTTCGCCGGTCCCCATCTCCCGCCGGATCTCGGCCAGCGCCTCGGCCGGGGCCGTCAGCAGGCGCTGGAAGAAGCTCTCCCGGCCCGGCGGCCGCTCCTGGCAGGCGAAGGTGACGGCCGTGCCCGCGCCCGCCCTCATCTCCCGCGAGAAGCCGTCGGAGGTGCCGTCGAAGCAGCGGCCGATGGCGATCTCCTTGGCCAGGCGCGGGTTCTGGTCCGTCACCGTGTAGATGCCGTAGTTGTGGCCCAGCGGGTCCAGCGGGGCCAGCATGGCGAAGGCGCCGGTGTGGTTGTTGTCGGCCAGCGGCGGGTGCCGGCTCAGGTACTCGCTCAGGAGGTTGTTGACGGCCGTGCGGCGGCAGCTGCCCTGCGGCACCACGGACACCAGGGTGCGGTCGGCCAGGCTCTGGTCGAAGAGCATCCCGCTGCACTTGAACTCCACGCAGGCCGCCGAGGTGCCGTCCAGCGCCGCGTCCCGCACGCTGCGCGCGTCCCGCAGCCCGTAGAGCTGCCCCCGCGTGCGGGGGTGGGTGCCCCCCGCGTTCCGAGACCTCACCATGTACTCCTGCGGCCCCTCGATCCGCACCTTGATGTAGCAGGCCCTGAACTCCTGGGGGTTGGGCCACCACGACAGGTAGTCCCCGGTCCAGGAGGTCAGGTCGCTCTCCCTGAAGGGCACCACGTTGTACTCGTACCTGTCCACCTCCACGCGGTAGAAGCGCAGGTGGTTGGCGCTGGCGGGCGCCCGCTCGCACTCCTCCAGGCTGCGGTACGAGTAGATGGGGCCGTTGCTCTCGTCGACGTTGTTGGGGTCGGGCTTGGCCACGTTGATCTGGAAGGCCGTCTTCTTCAGGTCGGGGTCGTCGTGGTCCGAGCGGCGGTAGCCCAGCTTGCCCAGGTAGGGCTGGGACACCCCGACGGCGCCGGGGTTGAGCTTGGGGCTGGAGGCCACGGCTTCCAGCTCCTCCCCGCCCAGCGTGGCGGTGACGTAGGCCGAGTAGGCGTCGGGGCGCTGGCCGTCGCAGAAGGCGGGCAGGCAGGCGCCGTTGGGGCCCGTCACCACGCTGTCGAAGCGGCCCCAGGCGCGGGGGTTGCTGGGGTAGCCGGGCTGGGGCTCCAGGTTGATGAGGCTGATGACCACCCCTTCCAGCTGCTCGTAGGCGTTGAACTTCTCGTTGCTGTAGGCCCTGACCTTGACGAAGCAGCGGCGATCCTCCGGCACGTCCAGGTTGAAGAGGCGCCGCTCCCGGATCTCCAGGTTCCCCACCAGGAAGGTCCTCTCCTCCCTCCTCCGCCGGCTGCCCGCGGCCGGGCGGAGGATCCCCTCCTCCTCCCACAGGCCGGTCTCGGGGTTCAAGGACCACAATTTCATCTTCTGCAGGTGCTCCGGCATCCAGACCTGCCCCGTGTCCATCCGCACCTGCACCGGCCCCGTCTGCAGCGCCGCGCCGCTCTCCCCCTCCCGGAAATCCACGGAGAACATGCCGTAGGTGCGCAGGGGGACGATCTCGCCCTCGGCGTCGGCGAAGCTGAGGTCGCTGGAGGCGGCGCTGGCCGTCGCCACGTCCCTGGGGTCCAGGAAGGTGACGCTGGCTCTGACCGTGCCGTTGAAAACCTCCCCGGAGGGGCGCAGGAAGGCGCCGGCGGGAAGGACGAGCTCCCCGATGGGCTCCCGGCCGCTCGCCTCCCCCAGCGGGATGGCGTTGCCCCGGCTGCTGTCCAGGTCCACCGGCTCCTTCTTCCGCAGCACCTTCACCTCGTGGTAGACGCTTCCCCCGCGGGGGTCGAAGGGCAGGACCTTGACGGCATCCAGGAACCGCTGCTGCCGGTCCACGAAACGAGCCACCAGGCGCCGCGTGTCCGGCGGCACCTCGATGGTGAAGGAGCCCTTGTAGCCGGTGAATCCCACCTTCCTGCCGCCCAGGAAGATCTGCCCGAAGCGCAGGGGCTCCCCGGTGTCGGCCGCCGTCACCCGGCCCTGCACCAGCACGCGGGGCTGGGCGCAGGGCCCGCAGCCGCACTCGGCCACCACCTTGACGGGCAGCAGGGAGCCGGCGCAGGGGATCTCCCGCAGCTCCATCCTGCGCACCCCGCAGCAGTGCCCCGGGGCCCCCCCGCAGCCCGAGGGGTCGCCGGGGCCGCCGGCGCACGGGGAGGGCGGGCACCGGCCCACGTTGTAGTGGCGGGAGCCGGCGGCGTCCTGGGGGCACTCGCTGGGCAGCTCCACCAGGCTCGGCTCCGGCTCCGAGCGGCAGCTCTGCTGGCCCTGGGCTGGGGGCACGGAGGGGTCGGGGTCAGCGGGGTCAGGGGGGTCAGGATGATGTTCCCCACCCGGGGGGGATGCCGTGGCTGGTGAGGCCCACCCCGTTCTCACCCAGCACGGTGAGCTGTGCCGGCACCGAGCGGATGGCGCCCGCCTCGGAGCTGGCCTTGCAGTGGTAGGTGCCCGCCTGCTCCGGCGCCAGCCCCCGCAGTGCCAGGCGGCCGCCCGGCTGCTGCCCCTTCCTCTCCAGCAGCGTCCCGTTGTGGTACCTGCGGGCACGGGGACGGGCTCAGCGGGGATGCGCCCGGCGCTGCCCTCCCACGCCGCCCCCCCCGTCCCGCCTCACCAGTAGTACTTCTTGGGCACGGGGGTGCCCGAGGCCTTGCAGCAGAAGGTCACGTCCTGCCCGGCCTCCCGGACCTGCGCCCTGGGGTGCAGCACCATGTAGGGCTTCTCTGCGAGGTGGAACGAGCCATGGGCACCCCTGGATCGCCTCCCGCACCCTTTGGGGTGACCCCCCGAGGGGTGCATTGCCCCCCACCCACCCCACCATGCTCACCCAGCCGCCGCAGCCTCAGGAGCACCGGGCCGGAGCTGTTGGAGGTGATGGGTGCCAGCGCCGGGGCGAAGCCCTCGTGGTGGGCGCTGATGTTGGCGCTGCCCTGGCACAGCCCCGCGGTGACAGTGAAGCGCCCGTGGGCGTCACTGCGTCCTAGCAGCGCCAGCGGGGAGCCCTCCAGGTAGATCCTGGCGTCCGGCAGCGCCGCCCCGGCGCCGGTGACGACGGTGCCCTGCAGCGTGTGCTCGGGGCAGGCTGCGGGGGCACGGAGCTCAGACCCCCGGGGCCGGCGGGCACCGGGGAGGGGGTCCCCCCATGTCCCCGAGGGTGGTACCTGGGCAGGGCGAGGGGGGACATTTCTGCACCTCGGTGGGGCGGCCGGGACACGGCGTCTTCTTGGAGCCCTCGCAGCTCCGGCGCCGGACGCGTGTCCCGGCGCTACCGCAGCTGTGAGAACAGGGGCCCCAGGAGCCCCACTCCGTCCAGGCAGGCTCTGCGGGGGGGACACCGCATGGGAATCGGGCAGCACGGGCCCCTCAGCACCTGGCCTGGGGGGGTCATGAAGCACGGAGGGTCCCCAAACAGGGGGGCAACCCCGGCTCACGTCTCCACGGGACCCCTCATGCCAGCAGAGCCGGAGGTGGGTGTCACCAGGGGACGAGCAGCACCCGGGGGGCAGGTGGGTGCCGGTGGGGGGGTTTTGGGGTCCCTACCTGGGCAGGGCCCGGCGCTGCAGGGCCGGCGCTCCACGGCCTTGCCCTTGCACTTGACCTCCTTGAGCGCGGCTGCGGGGCGGGCGCTGAGGCAGCGGCGGGCGCGGGTCTGGGTGCCACTGCTGCCGCAGGCGCGGCGCGAGCAGGGGCTCCACGAGGACCAGTGGGACCAGTAGATGTGCTCTGGGGAGGGGCACGGGCCTTAACTGGGGACCCGCCGGCGGCACCCGAGGGGTGGCCGCTCCGAGGGGACCCACAGCTCCCACCGGGATGGGGAGCAGGGGGGTGATGAGCAAGGGGAGGGCACAGTGACGGGTGCGGACCCCCCGCGAGGTGCCAGTGGGGTCTGGGGTGGTGGGACGCATGTGGGATGCAAGGGGGACTCACCCAGCGGGCAGAGGAAGCGGATGTGGTAGTTGGAGCAGGTCTTGCCCGGGGGCTGCTCCTTGTTGATGCAGCGGAAGCCCCTCTTGGGGCTGGCGTGCACCACCTCGCCCACCTCCTCGGGCAGCTCCCACTCGGTGGTCCGGGCCTGGATGGCCACGGGCCGCTCGCAGACGCGGCCCCGGTAGTAGAAGCGAATGGCCTCCAGGCTCTCGTGGTCCCCGTCCCCCCCGGGGTGGTCGATGTTGAACCAGGACGTCCACTCGGCGCCTTTACCTGGGAATGGAGCCGGCCCTGAGTGCCCCCCGCCCCCCTGGGCACCCCGGGGTGACAGCCAGGGACATCCTGGGGACGCGGGAATGTTGGGGAGCAGAAGGAAGTTTGGGGGTTCCGTGGGGTGGGTGGCACAGGGTGGACGTTGCCTCGTGTGGCACTGTGGGGACACGGTGTCTGCTGGGGGCTCAGGGACAGCCAAACCTGCCGTGTCCAGGTCCAGCTCTGCCGGGTCGGGGGCAGCTTTCCAGGGCTTTCCCGCCGTTCCGCTCTTCCCGGGCTCCGAGTCGTTCTCCAGGGGCTCTGGGGGATGCAAAGGGTGGGAGAACCCCCAGAGCAGGGCACCCCATTCCAGGGGCACACAGAGGGTCCCTGGCTGAGCCACGGGCACCAAATCAAAGCCGTGACCCAGTGGGAAAGGGGACCCTGAGCCCCCCAGGCCCCCATGGTCATGCGGGAAGGGGGTTTGGGGTGGGATTTATCAGTTCCACTGTCCAGGGTGGCCAAGGAGGGGCCACAGCCTCCTGGCAGCCAGGGATGAACCCAGGGGTGTTCATGGAAAATGCTGCCTGGGATCTCCTGGCTGTCCCAGGATGAACTTGTCCCGGAGGGGGGATGTGGGGCAAGGACATGACCCCAGGTGCCCACACACCACCCACCAGGGCACGAACCCGGTGTCACACCGAGCCAGTTGGGCCTTCCTGGGGCTCAGCCCTGTGGTGCCAGAGCCAGCAGGGCTGGGGGGGACACAGCGTGGGACATGTCCCCACCCCTCCATCCAGTGCCACGACCCAGGGGAGGACAAAACCCCCTGAGCGTCCCCGATGTGTCAGATGCCACAGGGACCATCCAGCTGTGACCATCCAGCTGTGACCATCCAGCTGTGACCATCCCAGCTGTCACCACGACCCTGGCACACGCCTGGCCCCGGCACACATCACATCATCACCCCCGGCACACACCACCACCCCCGGCACACCTCCGGCCAGCACTCAGCCCCATCCCCATCCCCACCCTGCCCCTCTCCTCGGCCCCCAGCCCCCGACATCGTGGTCCCCGTGCCACGGCCGGGTGGCAGAGCCGCCCTTACCTGTGGCCCCGGCCCCGTGCAGGGCAGCGAGCGCCAGCAGTGCCAGCGCCAGCTCCCCCATGGCTGCTCCGGCCGGCACTGGGAGCGGGAACGGCTCCGCGGGGCTTTATAGGAGAGGCCTGTCCCCCTCGCTCCTGGCACACGGGGCCGGAGCCGTGTCCAAGTGGGAAGCGGGAAGGAGCCCTCCCCGAGCCGGCCGTGCCGCCGCTCCAGCCCGGGAAACTTGAGGGCTTGTTTTTGCAAAGCTGCTAAAATTGGATGCACTTGGGAATGCGGAGGGAGGGAAGGGGAAGAGGCGAGAGCGAGCCCGGCCTCGGCGCTGCCGCGGTCGGGGATGAGCCGGGGGTGCCAGCGCTGCCCTGGCACCGCTGCCGGAGGATGGGGGGGGTCTCGGTGCTCGGTGGGCGCTGCCCCGGCACCGCTGCCGAGCCCAGGGTGGGGCTGGCACCGGGCACGGCTCCCCACTGCCCCTCCGGCGTTTCGGGATGCAAAACACCCCTTGTGACGGGGGCTGGCGGCGTGGGGACCCCCCCGCCCCCCGGCCCCGGGTCACCCCCAGCCCCCTCCCTCGGCCCGGCCGGCGGAAATCCCGGCGCATTCCCTGCATTCCCCGGAGCTCCGGCTGCGCGGAGCCCCCCGAGGGGGAGGCAGCTCCAGGGGCTGCGCTGGGGTCACGAACACTCTCCCTGCTGGGGCGGGGGGGGAACAGTCCCCAGCGGTGTCTCGTCACTGGTGATGAACACCCCGTGGAGGGGGGGGGGCTGCTCCAGCGACCCTTTCCCGGTGTTTTCCGGGAGATTCAGGCTACGGGGGGATGTGGCAGCACCAGGGACCCCACAGCCACCCACGGGGCCCCCACAGCTGCCCGTGTCCCCACAGGGGAGGTCACACCAGGTCCATGCCCAGGAACAGCTCCCAGGGGACACACGGGGGGGGGGCCGAGTGTGGAACCGAGTCCCGGCACAATCCCCCGACCCCAACCCGGGATGGCCCTGACCCCACACAGACCCTGAGGAGGAGCCACCAAGCACTTTATTTGGAGGGGCTCACAGGGCCACCACGCACTCGGTGCCGGGGTACTCGGGGGGGTTGAGCTCGAACTTCTTCTGGACGTCGTAGGGCAGGAACCGCCCGGCCACGAAGTGCTGGCGGCCCAGGAAGCGCCGGGCACACTCCTTGGGGGCCGCCAGGGACACCAGGACGTCGGGGCTGATCCCGCCGCTGCCCCCGGACTCCGCGTCCCACCCTGCGGGCACACGGAGAGGGGGTGACCACAGGGGCACGTCCCACCCTGTGGGGACACAGAGAGGGCTGGGGGGCACCCCAGGGGTCACTTCCCACCCTGTGGGGACACAGAGAGGGCTCGGGGAGACCTCAGGGGTCACTTCCCACCCTGTGGGGACAGGGAAAAGGGGTGACCCCAGGGGACCTGCCCTATCCCCACCCACACAGGGAGGAGGTGGCCCCAGGGGAAACGTCCCACCCTGAGAAGAATAAATAGGGAGAGGGGCTCAGGGGTGACCCCAGGGGACACATCCCACCCTGTGGGGACGGGGAGAAGGGGTGACCCCAGGGGACGGGCCCACACAGTGGAGACACAGAGAGGGGGATCAAGCCCGACACGTCCCACCCTGTGGAAACACAGAGAGAGGTTCAGGGAGCGACCTCCCCCCAAAAACACCTCCCACCCTGTGGGGACACAGAGAGGGGCTCAGGGGTGACCCCAGGGGTCGAGGCGCTGTCGGGGGGGGGGGGGGAGGGCACGGGGAGGACGGGGAGCGTGTTGCCCCCGCGGCACCGCCCCCGGCCTGGCTCCACGCGGGGTTTTTCTTGGTGGGGATTCACCAGCGGCCGTGCCAAGGGCTCCTGTTTGCTCCCGCGGCGTGGGGGGGGGGGGCCCCCCCCCGGGGGGGGGGGGGGGGGGTGATGACAATTCCAGGCCTGGCCACCAGACGCCCGGGTGTTTTCAAATTACATCATGTCTCAGTTCGGGGAGTTTGTTATTTACCGTGGATGCCCCGAACGCATCGAGCGGATCCGCCTCGCCCCGCGGGACGCTGCCAGGCTTGGGGGGGGACAGCGGGGGGGTCCCCGGGGATGTCCCCACCCTGGGAGGGCACTTCGGGTGCTCGGGCACTGCGGTGACACCGCGGGGAACAACCGGGGGGGGGGTGGTGGTGAGGAATGCGAGGAGCGGCGGGTCGGGGGTCCCATCCCGAGCCCGGGGAGGGGGCTGAGCACCGGCTGAGCACCTGAGGGCACATCCAGGCTGACGATGGGGATGCGGATGTGCTTGAGGGTGGCCAGGATGGCGGCGCAGGGCTCCCTCCCCTCGCCCGCCTCCGCCTCGGCTCCCAGCACGGCGTCCACCACGGCGTTGTAGGCGTCGTTGATCAGCTGCACCTTTTGGGGACGGGGGTGGGGTGGGACACACACGGGGGAGGGTCCCCGGGTCACCCCCCACCCAGGGACCGGCCCCGGCCCACGCGGGGATCCCGTTTTCCTGCAGGACTGGACTCACCCAGCGGCTACGGCCAAGAAAATCCCCCCCCCCGAGGTGAGGAAGGAGGGAGGGAGGGAGGGAGGGAGGGGGGGCGCGGGGCAGAGCCCGGCACGCCGAGACGCGCGGCCGCGGCCAGGGCAGCGATTTTTGGGTCAAATTCCTCCCGCCCCAGCCCGGAGCCTTCCAAAAACAACAGAGCCGGTGGCTGGCGGGGCCGCGGCAGCCGCCGCTGGATTTCATGGCATCCCCGGGCTCCCAGCAGAGCCGGGACCGGGCGGGGGGGATGAAGGGGAGGGAAAAAGGAGGAATAAACTCGGTGCTGTCGGGCTGGGAGTGCGGGGGCTGGGGGGGCTGTGAGGGGCTGGGGGCCTGGGAGGACTGAGGGGGCTGGGGGGGTCTCACCTCGGTGGGCAGGTAGGAGAGGAAGGGGATGTCCATCTTCTCACACTGTGTCGTGAAATCCCGGTACAGGGGGTCCGGGGAGCGCTTGGGGTAGAAGATGGTGGGCTCGTAGTCCTGCGGGAGGAGGGGAGGGGTCGGGCTCGGGGTCCGGCATCGCTCAGGGATGAAGGGGAGGAGGAGGAGGAGGAGGAGGAGGAGGGGAGGGAGGTACCCACAAAGCTGCGGAGGTGCCGGGCACACACCAGCCCGATGGCCCCGTTCTGCGCCGGCCCGCACACCACCAGCACCGTGGGCTGCTTCCGGGGCAGCGAGGGCAGCGGGAACGCCTGGAGGAGACGGGGATGGCCGGTCACCACCTCCCCGTGTCACCGTGCCACCCCCAAACCGCACCCGGGCACAGGGAGGGGGCAGGGGCGTCGGGGAAGGAGGGGGAAGGGGACCCACGCGGTGGGAGTGGGATGGGGATGGTGCCCGGGGTGGGATGGAGGTGGCACATGGAGCAGGGTGGGGACGGGGAATGCTGCCCAGGGCGGGACAGGGCATGGGGTGGGATGGTGACAATCCCCAGGGTGGGATGGGGGTGGCACACGCGGCAGGACGGGGATGGGATCCATGGCAGGACAGGGATTGGATGGGGGGTGGCATCAGTGGCAGGACTTGGGTGGCACCTGGGGTGGGGCAGGACAAGGGTCCGTAGCGGGATGAGGATGATGCCCAGGATGGGATGAGGATGGTGCCAGTGGTGGGATGAGGATGGTGCCTGCAGCAGGATGAAGATGATGCCCACAGTGGGATGAAGATGATGCCCACGGTGGGATGAAGATGATGCCCACGGTGGGATCAGGAGGATGCCCATGATGGGATCAGCAGGATGCCCACGGTGGGATGTGGAGGATGCCCACGGTGGGATCAGCAGGATGCCCACGGTGGGATCAGCAGGATGCCCACAGTGGGATCAGGAGGATGCCCACGGAGGGCTGAGGACACTGCCCAGGCCGGGCCGGTGCCCGCGGGCCCGGGGGCTCCCCGCCAGCTGCAGGGAGGCGGCTCCGTGCTCCACATACCAGGAGCCTGCCCGGGGACGCTGTTTATCCATTGACGGATTTTTTCCTGCTCACGGAGCCTGGCTCCGGGTCCCGTCCCCCCGCCAGCGCCCGGAGCTCCCGGCCCGTGTGAGCCCGGCCCCGGCCCTGCCCCGGCGCCGGCCGCGCTGCCAGCGCCTCCCGGGGACGTGCCCGAGGGGACAATGCCCGGGGAACACCGGCTTGGGGGGGGGATGCCGGGGCTGGGCGTTCTCCCTGAGGAAGAGGAGGATGCTCGGCCCCACGGGGAGGATGCTCAGTCCCCGCGGGGCCGGGGATGCTGCGGCCCCGGGGGCAGCCCCGGGGGCGGCCCCGAGAGGCTCCAGCACCAAAATATTTCTCCTCCTCCTCGGGCAACCCGGCTGCCCTTGGAGAAGGGAAGGGCAGAGCCACCTCCGACGGAAAAGCTGAGGCAGCGGGCGCGGAGCTCACAAAGCTGCCCTTGATGCTGCCCCTCGGCGCTGCCCGGCTGCCTCCTCCCCCTCCTCCTCCTCCTTCTCTTCCTCCTCCTCACATCCAGCACGAGCACCCGGCGACCCCAGCGAGGGAGGATCACCAGGACATGGGGACCCCCAGAGACCCCCCCTCACCTGACACCCCAGGACGGGCTGAGCATCCCCCCTTTCCACGGGCTGTGTGACTGAGCCCAATTCCCAGGGCGGATAGTGAATGGGGGGGGTTGAGGGATGCAAAGAAACCCACCCAGGGAGAGGCTGGAGCCCTGGCACGGCCGTGGCATCGCTGCCCACCGGGCTGTGCCACCAGCACTGCTGGCCCTTGTCCCCACAGCTCGGTCCGGAGTGGGAGGGAGACACAGCCGGGGTGGGACAACACAGGGGGGCAGGAGGAGGGTGGGAGAGCAGCTGGCAGCAACTCCCCCGGCCCTGGTGTGGTGTCCCCAGCCCCAGTGTGGTGTCCCCAGCCCCAGTGTGGTGTCCTCACCCCAGTGTGGTGTCCCCAGCCCTGTGTGATGTCCCCAGCCCCCCCGGCCACCTCACCTTGGTGACAGCCACGGCACAGGCGTGTCCCCAGATCTCGATGAGCTGCTGCCTCCCAAACCGATAATCCTCCAGCAGCTCCTTCTCGATGGCCTCGGCCTCTGCCTTGCTGGGGAGGGGGAGAGGGCACCAGTGAGCACGGGGGGGACAGGGGTGCCCCCCACCACCCACGGGAAGGATTTGGGACACCGCTCCATCCCCAGGGCGCTGGGCTGGGGGTCTCGGGGCACTGAGTGAGCGGGCTGGGGGCTCGTAGGGCTCGGGGTGGGCACGGCCCGTGGCTCGGGGAGGGGGACAGGCTCGGCTGGCACGTTTGGGGGCCCAACCCCGCGGGCGGGGGGGCTGGATCCGTGCGAGGCACGGCCCTGGCAGCGCCCCCGGGCTCGTGGGGCT
>NW_020939198.1:34872-42531 GCF_003984885.1 Neopelma chrysocephalum
GGGGGGGGGTCCCTGGGCTGCTGGGGGGGTGGCTGGGAAAGCTGGTGGGAGGTGGGGGGTAGAGGGAAGGGGTCTCGGGGAGCACTATGGGGGGGGTGGTCGGGACTTCCCGGGAACGTGGGAAAAGCACATCCCGAGCAGGGACCCGCAGCAGAGCCCCGGGAACGGAAAAACACGGTGCCAGAATCCGTGACCCCGAGAGGGGCGGTCTGTGTGTGCGGGTGGAACAAGGAATCCCCGGGGCTGGACGGGGAGACCCGGAGGGGGAGGCTCCGGGATCCCCCCGGGCGTCACCTGCGCTCGCGGTTCCACTTGATGAGGGTGTAATAGCCCAGCAAGAGGCTCCCGACGCCGATGGCGAACAGGCTGTACCCTGAGGGCGTGGGGGGGGGCACGGTCAGAGCGGCACCGGGGGGGGCCACAGGGGCCGGGATGGGTCCCCCCGAGCGATACCCCCCGAGTCCTGGGGGGGCTCCGGCGCCCACCTGAGAGGCCCCTGCGCGGGAGGTGCCGCTTGTAGTCGATGGGGCCGTACCCGCCCGGCGGGGCCATGTCCTGCTTCACCTTCGGCGCCGCCATCGCGGCGCTGCCCCGTGACGTCACTGCCCCGCGACTCGCCGCGCGGGAGCCACGTGATGCGTCACGTGGGGGAGGAGGGGGCGCGGCTTAAAAGGGCAACGCGCGGGTTTAAAAGGGCAACGCGGAGAGTGGGGCCCGGAGCGGTGGGGTTTGGAGCCAGGGGGGATCCAGAGCTCCTCTGGGATCGCCTTCCCACCCAACGGGCTCCAGGACTTCCTTGGGATCATCTTCACACCCCCCCAACCCCGACATCCTCGGAATAAGAGGCAGATCCAAGTGTTTCTCCATTTGTTTATTGTCCTTCCAATACTGAAACCCCCTCACAATACAGTTATGGATTAATTATTGATTCCAGATCCTTCTGCTGCTGAGACTGTCAGGGTTTAGTGGGAAATTATTATCTTTTATTATTATTATTTATTATTATTAGTAGTAGTAGTAGTAAATGTCGGGGTTGTTATGGGAGATTTGGAGTCACAATAAATCCAAGGGAAAAACTCCCACCCTGTGCTCCCTCCTTCCAAAAGGAGAGGGAAAAATGAGCCAAATCGGGTTTTTTTTATGAGCTCTCCCTAAATTTGCTCCACTCCCTCCTGCAGCCCAAACCCCTCATTTGCCATCCCGGACTGTACTTTGGGAATTTAATTTTTCCTTAATAAGCCAGAAATAAAAAGTTTTAACTGGGTCTGAGAATCCAGAGGGAAATGAATGGATCCCAAAACGATGCTAAAAACACCTGTAGAAGCAAAAAAACCCAACCCCAAACGAGCTTGGATTTATGATTATCCAAGAGTTTCTCCTCACCATCACAGCTGGAATGGCAGGTACAGGAATCCCTGGAACGCAGAAATGAGTGAAGTCCACGAGCTGGAAAGGCTGGAGAATAAATTAATTATCTTTATATTTATATATATGTATATATATATATATATAAAAAAAAAAAGAGAATGAAATCCAAGAAAAACCACACGGCTCCCAAAATTCCAACACGGGTTTCCAATGAAAATCCGGGGTTTATTTCACAAGTTGCTAAAATCTAAAGTACAACAGTCGTTTCCCATTATTTTAGTCACTGGCTTAGAAAATTCCCGTCGTCGCGACGTCGCCGAGGGAGGGTTTTTTTTTTTTATGGCTTTGCGGGAATCCCTCGATCCCTCTCCCCAGGAGAGGCGGGAGCCGGACCCCCCCCCCGGAACAGCTCATGCAGCGAAGCAGTGGAGGGGCGGGAAAACGGGATACGGGGCCGGATATTCCACCCGGAGGGTTTTCCGGGGCGCTCCCGGGTTTTCCGACGGAGCGCGGAGTCCGACGGGAGGTTTGTGCCGCTCCAGGAGGTGATTCCCCGACAGATCCAAGAGCCCTCAGGGATTTGGGAATTCCAGAGGTGATCCAAGAGCCCTCAGGGATTTGGGAATTCCAGAGGTGATCCAAAAGCCCTCAGGGATTCAGGAGTCCCAGAGGTGATCCAAGAGCCCTCAGGGATTCAGGAATCCCAAAGGCTTCAGGGATTCAGGAGTCCCAAAGGTGATCCAAGAGCCCTCAGGGATTCAGGAATACCAAAGGTGATCCAAGAGCCCCTTTGGAATCAGAAATCCCAAAGCTCTCAGAGATTCAGGAATCCCAAAGGCCTCAGGGATTCAGGAATCTCAAAGGTGATCCAAGAGCCCTCAGGGACTCAGGAATCCCAAAGGTGATCCAACAGCCCTCAGGGATCCAGGAATCCCAAAGGCCTCAGAAATTCAGGAATCCCAGAGGCCTCAGAAATTCAGGAATCCCAGAGGTGATCCAAGAGCCCTCAGGGACTCAGGAATCCCAAAGGTGATCCAACAGCCCTTTTGGAATCAGAAATCCCAAAGGCAACAAGTAGGAATAGGAATAGCAGTAGGAATAAACCCAAGATTTGTTCCTAAGTTTGCATCTAAACCCCCCTCCTCCACAATTCCCAAGGATTTCCCCTCCAGGCAGACCCATGATGGGAATATTCCGTTTCATTGAGATTCTTCTGTTGTTTTTTCCCATGTTTTTGTGGGGTTTCTTCCGGCAAAAAGGAGAACAGGAGGATGAGGAGGAGGTTTGGAAAAACTGTATTAAAGTGTTTGAACAACTATTTCAACCTGACCGAGCCCAGTCCCACAACACCCAACTCAACACCGGGGCTCCGGCCCCAAAGGAAAAGCCTCTCTCCCGGAATTCACACATGGATCCACTTCAATCCTTCCCAAGATTTATCCACGATTTGGCAGAAACAGGGATGCAACGAAACAAACCCCCCGGATCCCCCGCGGCATTCCCGGGAGCACGGCTGGAAAACCACGTCAGAACCCCCTGGAATCCCAACAGCCTCATTCCCTGCTGGATTTCATGGGGTTTTTCAGCCTCTTTCCATGTAGGATTTTTCCCTTCCCTTCAAAAAAAAAATCTCCCCCAACCCCTAAAATAGTAATTTTTGGGGGTTTTATTCTCAATTACACACAAAGAAATTCGGGATCTAAAGCTTTTTTAAGCCTGGACGTTCCAAACCTTAAAACTAAAATATCCCCGATTCTTTTAAGGCTTCTTTTAAATTCTCCACGTTGGGCTGAAATTCCCAAAGTTTCCAAGCACTGAGCTGGTGGGATCCCAAAAGGTTTTGACGTCGCTTTTGTAACATTTGATTTTATATTTTCATCCTTCTGCCCCTCTTTAACTCCCTGTTTTGTTTTTTTTCCCCAGAATCATCCAAAGTTGTTCCCCAACACTGGGAATTAATTGGGAAGTTGCCCAGGTTTCCCCCCCCCCAAAAAAAAGGTTTTTGGATTTTAATTTGAGGAGTTTTCCTTGGTTTTTTTTGAACCAAACAAACTTTTCCAGGGGATTTAACAGAGATCCAACATCGGCATCGACGAGGAGAAAACACAGGAATTCATCAGAGGAGAGGGGAAAAAAAAAAATCCCCGGAAACCAACCAAAAAAATTCCACACAGGGAAGGAACTGAAACTTTCCCGGAATATCAAGTGCAAAAGGCAAATGCACTCCCAGTTCTCCCTCCATATTCCCAACCCAAACCAGCCTGGAATGAACAGAAACCTCCCAAAACTTCACCCCAATTCCCCCTCCTCTGTCCCCCTTTTAGTTCTTCGGATCCCTTTGGAAGATTGGAATTCCGGGGCTTTATATCCGGCAACAAACAAATCCCAGTTTGGAAAACGAGGAGGGTTTTTTTTCAAGGAGGTTGGGAAAAAATCCCTAAATCTCGATCTTCACCCAGCAGGGAAAAAGGGAGGAGGGGGGGGGAAAGGAAAGGCTGGAATTCTGTCACTACGCCGCGGGCAGATCCGAGGGGGGGGACACGACCCTAAGGAATTCTTGGCTTCAAGTTTCGATCTCCCAGCGACTGCTACGAAAATAAACTCGGCTCCGACGGAACCCCCTTCCCCCTCTTATATATAGATATATAGATTATATATATATATATATTTAGACTTTCCCAAATAATTCTCATCATCAGCACTTCCTTCCAGCACTGATATGCAAACACAAGGCGTAAGGCATGGAATTCTGCCGCTTCAATTCGACTGGAAACCCGGGAGAAGCACGAAGGAGGAGGGACGAGGAACGAAAACCAACCAAACCGGACCCGATGGGATTTTTTTGGGATCAACCAAAACTTTCCCCCTAAAGCTCCACCCGAAGCGGGATGGTGATGGATTAGAGGAGCATGCTTGGGATGCCTGGAAGAACTCGGAAGGGATCCCCCCCCAAAACGTGCTGGGAACGGCCGGAATTCCCGGTGGGAATCACCGGAGGGAGGATCTGCCGGCGCCTCCCGCTCTCTCTCCCTGATTGCATGCAGCTCCTGGAATTCCTATTCTTTCGAGTTAATATTCCTCCAAACAACAACAACAACAACAAGAGAAACAAAACAAAAAAAAAAAAACAAAAAAAAAAAAAAAAGAGAAACCAAAACCCCTCCAAAAGGAAAAATTATCCCAAACGGTTTCACTTCGGAGTCTCCGGGAACGTAGGAAAGGCCCAACTGCTCTTCGCTGAATTAGAAAGACCCAACAAAGGTTTTTGTCTAGTCAGTAAATTAGGTTTTTAAACTACCAACGGTTCCAAAGTCTATTCCAAACAGAATCCAACAAAAGTGAGAGACTCCTGCGTGGCTCCCACCGACCAGACAAGTTTTGGTGGCAGCCAATCCCTTGGGAAAAGGACCGTACTCAACCGGAATCGGAGTCCGCACTTATTTATCGTTAGCTCGTCACCACCAGAAGGAGATTTTGGGAATATCAGGATGTGTAGACTCCCTTCCTGGCTGGAGGAGGGGGCAGGGGAAGAGGAGCAGCCACGAACTCGGCTCACTAAATGCAGGATGGGGCTGGAATTCCTCCCTCCTGGCCCCTGAATTCCACGCTGGAGCGCGACCCGGCGCCGCGGGCCCGGCGCGGGGTTTGTCGCCGGGGAACGAACCCAAAGGCAGAGAGAAGTCACTGAGTCCTTTGTGCTGGTGACGGAAAAATCCAAACTAAATACAGAAAGCCAAAAAAAAATGAAGGAATCCTTCCCCTCCCTGCCAGCCTCCGTCGGAATCCGGGACCCGCGGGGGTCACTCCTCTCGGCAGGGACGGCGGCGCTCGGTGGGATGAGGAGTGGTCTTCTTGCATCCTAGAAAGCCTGGGGCGTATCCAGCTGGGATTAAAGCAGATTCCACGGAACTGTGGTATAAAAAGGATGGCAGAAACAGGACAAGTCTTGCCGGGCATTATTTCCACGTGGCCGACTGTGGGATGGAGCGGGGCGGGATCATATCCAGGAGATACTCGCGCTGCCGGTCCACGGCCGAGGCCGATTTGTGCACGGCTAAGCTGGGACTGACGAAGGGCAAAGCCCCACCTGGGCATGGGGGAGGAGAAGGGAGAACAGGAGTCATGGAATGACACGGACACGAGGCACAACGGGGGCAAAACCCACCCCTGATCCCTGTGGGAATGGGGCACCCCGGGCACGGATCATCCCAGGCACGGATCATCCCCGGGTCGGACTCCTGCAGGAGGTGGGAGCTCCCAAAAAAATCATCTCAACAGAGGGAGATTTCAGGACCAGAGATGAGGATTTGAACTCTCTGGAATGAGGATCTGAATGAGGATCTGAGCTCTCTGGAACGAGGATCTGAGCTCTCTGGAATGAGGATCTGAGCCCTCTGGAATGAGGATCTGAGCCCTCTGGAACACAATTACATCTTAACTGATCGATTAAACTGTCAGGGATGAGAGAATCCTGGGAAATCCACCAGTGCTGGGCAAGAGGGATCACAAAGGAGCCGTTTGCTCCAGTGGTTCCTTCTTGGAAATCCTGGAATTATCATTCAGGTGAAAAAATGACTCTTAAAACGTGATAAACCAACCTCATAAAAAAGGTTGGATTAGAATTTATGATTTCCGTTTGTTCAAAGAACAGCTTCAGTGATCCCGGATCCTGAGAATATCGGGAACATTCCTACGGGAATTTGAGATATTCCAATGGGAATTCCAACACGAACCCACTTATTTACTGGGTGTTACTTCCAGCAAAGAGAAAACATGGGTCAAAAATGAAAGGATTTAATGAAACCCCCAGAAATGAAGGACAAACCCCCGGAGTGCTGGGTGTGCACAGGGACTCTGGGATCACCAGCTGGACTTCAAATCCCTTCAGCTGAGCCACAAACGTGGAAAACAGGAGGGTTTGTTTGGTTTCATCCCCTTGGATGAGGACAAACCACCCCAAAGGCAACAATCCTAAGAGTTGATGCTCAGCACCCTCATTTCTCCGGGCGGGAAACCCCACTGGGAAAGGGATCCCGCAAGGAAAACAGCCCTTCCTCCAAGCCCTGGGAATGCTGGGCAGGGAGCAAAGGGAGAGGAGGCTCCAGGGGAGCCCTTCCTCGTGCTCAGGGGGAGCCCTTACCCGTGCTCAGGGGGGTTTTCTTCCAGGCCGCGCTGCCCTTGCTCCCGGAACGCTCCACGTGCTTCCCGCTCCGGCCGCCCAGCGAGGCCGAGGGGCTCTGGAGTTTGGGGGACGGGCTGAAGCTGTGCAGGACCCCCCGCGAGGCTCCGGCCCCTCGGGACATCTGGCTGGAACTCTGGAATACAGGGGACACGGATCCCATGGTTAGTTCCACCCTAAAAATAACCTGAGATGGATTTTGCAGGACACAATCCCCCCCTAGAACAATCCCAAGGCTCCTCTTTTCCCCATCACCCCCAAGCCTTGGCATCTCTTCCCACCCAAACCAGTCTAGGATCTTATAATTCCTGCTAAAGCCAACCTCATACAGATTTTCCCTTACCCAATTTCCCCCTGGACAATCCCAAGGCTCCCATTCCCCTCCTGATCCCTTCCCACCCAAACCACTGTGGGATCCCATGCTTAGTTCCCCCCTAAAACCAACCAGAGACAGATTTTTCCTTACCCAATTCCCCCCTGGACCACCCCAAGGCTCCCATTCCCCTCATGATCCCTTCCCACCCAAACCACTGTGAGATCCCCATGATTAGTCCCCTCTAAAACCATCCCGGGGTGGATTCTGCAGGACACAATTCCCCCCTGGATCCCCCCAGCCCCCGGGGGTGTTTCCATACCTGCTTGAGCGAGTGGTGCTGCACGAGGGGCTCTGCCTTGGGCTGCCCCGGGGGGGCCGTTTGCTGCAGGATGCGCTGCTCGATCTCCTGCTCCTGCTGCAGGGCCTTGACGAAGGCGGCCTTGAGGCGGTTCGTGTGCTCGGCCTTCAGGGCCTTCTTCTGGTTGGAGGTCATGCAGGTCTCGCACATGATGGTGCCGTTCTTCTCCTCCCGCCAGCGGCACGTGAAATCCGTCTGGCACTGCGCGCACACGAAGGGCTCGCGCGCCGCCGCCGCCACCAGAGCCTTGCCTGGGGACACACGGGGGTCAATCCTATGGCCCTTGGGGACACTGAGACACAGGATCGACCCTACGGCCCTTGGGGACACACAGGGGGGATCAATCCTACAGCCCTTGGGGACACTGAGATATGGGATCGACCCTACAGCCCTTGGGGACATGGCAGGGGGGATCGACCCTATGGCCCTTGGGGACAC